>NC_039364.1:93859087-94010553 GCF_003573695.1 Papaver somniferum | reverse complement strand
GAGCCATGTTATGTATCGAAGTTGCCAAAACCGGTCAGGTTTAAGGGTTGGAGGAATATTATGAAAGCATCTTACCTATGAATCGACAGATTCATCGTTCTTATGAAGTCTCTGACTTAGAGTAGTCCACTCACCGCCATGTTTCGATCTCGGAGCCATGTTATGTCTCGATGTTTCCAAAACCGGTCAGGTTTAAGGGTTAGAGGAATATTATGAAACCATCTTACCTATGAATCGACAGATTCATCGTTCTTATGAAGTCTCTAACTTTGAGTACTCCACTCACCGCCAGATTTCGAGCTCGGAGCCATGTTATATCTCGAAGTTGCCAAAATCTGACAGGTTTAAGGGTTGGAGGAATATTCTAATGGCACCGATATTATTTATAGATAGACGGATTCATCGTTTTTACGAAGTCTCTGACTTAGAATAGTCCACTTACCAGTTACCGCCAGGTTTCGAGCTCGGAGCCAGGTTATATCTATGTTACTTAGAGTGTTACCACCAAGCTCATGACTACAGCTTTAGTGTAATAATTGTAGTAGCAAAGATATGTGGAGTACTAGTGCAGAAGTTTAGCCACTGTGATGCATGAAGTATAATTTAGAATTCGTAAGAATTTGTGATTTGATAGGTGTAGCCTTATTCTCTTTAGGTGTATGATTTGATTATATTTGTGCCAAAGCATGAAGTTTATCCACTGTGATTATATTTTTGCAAGGCATAACTGCAATAATGAAGACTAACAAGGAAACAATAAAGAAAAAGCTGGTCAGGGAGTTGGCCATAAAGGTAAAGGATTCTCATCTCAATTTCAGTGTAAATAAATTTATTCACCATATCATTTTAACTAACCTATATGCATTGTTGTTGCAGATGAAAAACAAACAGTCCAAAACTGATAAAGGTTCTCCATCTGCAGAACCATCCCTTCCACCTGAAAGTAGGCGATCATCACCAAGGAACAAGAAGTTTGCGATAAAGGTAAAGACTTTTCATCTCAATTTCATAACAAACTACTTACCTTCTCATTTTTAACTAAGCTACACTTTTTGCAAATGAAAAACAAGCAGAACACTCAACAGTCCCCAACTGAAAGTGTTCACTCACTTCAAAGCTGCAAACCCCGACTCAAACCAAGTCCGCGGAACCATCTCTTTCACCTGGAAGTAGGCGATCATCACAAAGGAACAAGAAGTTAGAACCAAGTGCTGCTGTTTCTTCTCTAACTAAATGTGCAACAACTCCAAAGCGTCGTCGACAACCTGAAAGTGCTAAAATGTCATCACCAACTACAAAGAGACAGGCTACTAAGAAGAAGAATGTGCAATCTGAAAGTGCTCAACATTCACAGACCACAACTACAAAGTCCCAATCAAAAAGCTATGAAGGAGATACTGAAAAATCTGGAGTGGGGCGAAAGAATGTAAAGCGGAAACTTGACACAAGCAGCACAGGCCCATGTCTGAATGTTCAACTTAGGGATCCACACGACACTCTCGCAGATTTTCAAGATGAAGAAGAAGAGGAAGAGGAGGAGGAAGCTGTGGAAGAGGATAACTCTGATCATGTGGAGCCTGATGTGGAAGAAGAGAATGATAATGGTAATGATGATGAGCCTGAATTGGAAGAAGAAAATGATAATAGTAATGATGATAATGAGGAAGGTGAAGAAGGAAAAGAAGCGAAGAAAAAGAAAATATGTTCCACGTGGTCCAACCCAGATGTATGCACTGAAGTTAGATTCTGCTGATCCAAAAAGAACAATTTCCTTCAACGCTAACGAACAACCGATTGGTGATCCATCTGTGAAACTTGCCAGTGTGCTAGGGGTGCTTGTTCGGAAACTTCCATTAACGTACAAGGATTGGAGACTTGTTTCCGGTTAAGAAAAACTATTGTTATCTTGCTTTATGGTTTGGTATCAATTGTCTAGGATTACGAAATTACGGTGCAATTGCAGTCTTTAAGGTCTATGTTGTTTCAGTTGCTTCCGGTTGTGGTAAATAATTATGCAAGTTGATTTATTTGGTTTGTATGAATTGTTTATGGCTTAACAAAAGAAAAGGTTTTCGGGATGAATTGTTTAGTCCAATTCGATTCTGGATAAGAGAAACTAAGTTAATTTTGATCTTAGTTAGACTTATCAAAGTGGAGGTTTCGGTTATTCAAGTCTAATAGAATGCCTTAACAAGAAATACTAGTTAACTAACCTAGTACTTGTCTTGTTTAAAAGTGAAAGGTCTAAGTTATTGATGAGAATAACTAGAGCCTGATGAGAAAAATAAAGTTAATTCTGATCTTTGTTTTGGTCTTATCGAACAAGCGATTGTATTTGTGCAATCGGTTTAGCAAAGGAACTAAGGTGCTTAGTCGATTTTTGGTTTGCTTAACTATTAGGGAAAATTGCTTTGGGAAATTGTTTCCTTGATAACATATCAAAACACAATTACTTTTTAGTTTCAGTTCTGATATTGGTTATCAAAAATGGTGTGTGGAACCCTCGTCTTAACTCTTATAGGTTTTGCAAATCTCTTTGTAAGATTTGTAAGATCCTTTTGGTTTGTCCTTTATTTGCTCGTACCTTTGTCATTTTGTGACAAAAAGGGGGAGAAATATATGGAGTAAACAAGTGATATTGATATTGATTTGTATTGATTTGGTATCACTAAGGGAAAGGACAATGGTGCTTAAACGTTATATCTAACGAAATAGTAAAGCATAGACTAAGGGGGAGTAACATATCATATGATGATGGAAAGAACAAAGACGTGCGGATTGAAAAATCTAACTGTCTTACCTTTAGGGGGAGTATTATCTTAGTTATTATAATGTCAACAGCGACATTTAAAGGATTAAATGTATACAGGTTATTGTGCTGTTGAATTTGGGAATCAAGTGTATGTGTAATGAATTCTTGTAATGTGTTTATCCATATGATGTAAGAGTTTTGTCACTAAAATTGACAAAGGGGGAGATTATTAGAGCATAGATCCGCTGAACTCACCAAACGTTGGTATGTCAAGTTTGGTTGTCATATTTAAGTGAACCAAAACTCATTTAAAGAGTCGCTTGATTATTTACTAGAGTCAATTTCGTATAGGTTAGGTTGAAAGTATTAGGATATGAGACTTACAAGTATTACGTGAAGACTTGAAGAATGTGAATAAGTAAGGAGCTACAACGACGACATCATCCTTCCACTTGAGGTTAGTAATATTTGACTTGAACTGTTCTGAAAAAGCGGGGGTCTAACAACCACACCCAATATTTCGATTACCAATCTGTATGGACTAACTCCAATATACTTTCTAGAGAATCAACTAGACAGTCAGACTCAATCAAGGTAAAAGTATATCGAGGAGTTAATATCTCTTCTCTTGATTTGATCTTTACTCAAGCAAATAGAAATTTGCGAGTCTTTATCAAATACAAGGAATAAACTTGGATGGTACCAATAACCAATATCCAAGGATCAATCAATATCCAATCAACAACCAAAGGTTGGATTTCACTATTGATCGATACAACGTACAACCTGTATTATTTCAATTATATAACAAAATATAATGCGGAAAAGAAATAACACAGACACCAGCAATTTTGTTAAATAGGAAACCGTAAATGCAGAAAAACCCCTGGACCTAGTCCAGATTGAACACCACATTGTATTAACCCGCTACAGACACTAGCCTACTGATAGGATTCTGGAAGTACCCTATAAGAGATAACTGCAATCGCACGGTGTCCAACTAGCAGACAGAAGAAAGTACGGGTCGAACCCACAAGGAGCGGTGGAAATACCGATAACTAATATCTCTAACCGAAAACAATACTTTTGAGATTTTTAGGATTAAGAATGAAATAATAAAATTAAACTAAACTAATAGAGTAAATCCAAAGGAAAAGTCGGTAACCACGGTTTCATGGTATCCACTACTATTTCTATTTAATTACTAAAATGAAACATGATTGCAAATATATGTTCATTGTTCGTTCTATCGACACCATCTATTATATGTATGAGAGTCACAAATATCACTGGGACACCCTAAGCATGGCACATCAAAAGACTAAACCCAAGCAAGCACCATCAAATTGTGTTAGCGAGAAAGTTATACGAAACTCAATTATTGATTCACAAATTATATCTGGCTCTTCTAAGTATAACCCATCAAAGGACTCAACCCAATCATGAACTATCAAATAATGAGACCAAAACTATTTGTAAAACTATATCCAACTACGCACAATGGTTATTACTAAACTGGTGGAGCAACAACTCATTTTTTCAATAAATCAATAAAAAATATTCGAAAATCAATCTATTCAAATCATAATGGTATTTTCTCAATTATTCAAATTAGATAGCCTAATACCCCAAGTAGTTTCCACCGTAAACCCTAGTTACATAAAAATCTAACAAGACATGATTAAGGGTTTCTTAAAAACCCAAATAAAAAAAATAAGACAACATAAAGAGATTAAACCCCAAAGGATCGTCGTCTTCTCTTCTCTTTGTTATGCTCAGATCTTTGCGGCAACAAGGTTTTTCTCCTCTCCGGCACTTCCAAGGAGGCACACTTCTCCCTCTCCGTCTGTCACTAACAGAGAAGAACGAAATCTAATTCTGCCCAAAATCGGCCTCCCCCTTTCTGCTTGTGTTCCGTTGGTTCATATATAGTCTGCTGCGACGAAATTCAGTTAAGCCCTAGCTTAGTTTCCAGGCCTAGTCCAACAGCCGATATCCGAATCCAACTCCTTCCCTGACCTGGCCAACACACGGACCACCTCAACCAATTCCATCTTCTCTCAATCGATGCAACAAACTTCTTTTTTTCCATTTTCTCACTCCAGTCCCATATGCACCTGCAGAATTCAAGTCACATCCAAGATCCGCAAGTACTTTCTTAACCGAGTTAACAGCCAGCACCAATTGATATTCGCTGCCTAAAGCACCTTCCACCATGAATTCAACTACAACCAAACTCATCGTTCAACTCGAGCTGTCCATCTCACAACCTTCTTCAACGGCAAAACCAACTCCAGCCATGAACACAATCGATGCCTTGAATCCAACATCTCCAGCTCAGTCACGCCCATGCATACCATGCAACCATCGTTGATCAGCTGACCGAAGCTTTACTCCATCTTCATTCACAGTTCCCCATCGGTTCTTCTTATTTCAGTCCATGCAGAAACGATTGTCATCAGCACTGCCCCAGTCATTTCACACTAAACTCATCATCAAAACAAAACCATTTCCCTATATTTCAGTTCACATCCATCACCAGTTTGATTCATCTTTCTCTTGTGTCTTCGTAAGGCCAACAATAGCATCACTAGCTCCTTTTTGTGAGTAAACTCCATCTGTTGATGTTGTCGATAATTTACAACAATCAAAACCACTAACCGAAATCCCACATACGAATTCAGTCCAGGCCATTAACTCATGGCCATCATCAACCATTCATTAAACACTAATACAACAGCAGCTTCTTCTTTTTCTCCATCGATACACAGAGAACAAACCCCACTTCAGAAAATGAATAACCCAGCTCCACCAATCGATGTCTCAGCAAACTTCTCTATCCATGTATATCAAATCAGTCACCAACAGACTCATAACCAGAACCACCTTCTTGAATCCAATGTTATAGCCATAATCATCTACCACCATCGAATGCACAGCTCACCCAATTGATCCTTGCACAATTCAGTCCATGTCACAACTTATCATCCAACGTCATTGCTAACCAACATGCATCTATACTCTTTGCAGTTTCATTTCTCTGTTAACGCATTTATTCAACACCATTGCTCAGTCTCAACTATCTAAGAAATCACTTCTCATCTTGTTACCGGCAGACGAAGACATTAACAACAACATGAGAATATAAAACCATCACTGCCTCATTTACTTCAGCCATGCACTTCTTGTCTACCCACTAGTGGGCTTGGGCAAAGACAAATTTTCATACCAAATGATATGTTGTTGTGACATGCTTTCGGGGGCATTGCAAATGAATAGTTAAAGTGGTTGTCTCTTCCTGTTGCCACGAGTTAAGTGATATTGATTGCTTCTTATTTTTCTGTTTATTCTCCCGGAAGATTGAAATCACTTGTACTTTCTACAAAAGCACTAAAATAGTGTTGTTAGCCAAAATATCGAGTCCTAACTTATAAAATATGGGTACGAATTGTAACACTTACGTGCTTATCGACACCCCCACACTTATATTTTGCTAGTCCTCGAGCAAAACAAAGAATTGACCCGCTACACAGCTGGTCATAAAATGAAAATTTGAAATACAAATATCATACCCAAGACCCGCTACACAGCTGGTCGAAACTCTAAAATCATAACGATAATTTTTTTTAAGACCCGGTACACAGCTGATCATCTCTCTTTTTTTATCATGTTTTTTTTAGACCCGCTACACAGCTGGTCATAATATGCATTTTTTTAT
This sequence comes from Papaver somniferum, assembly GCF_003573695.1. Classification (NCBI taxonomy): domain Eukaryota; kingdom Viridiplantae; phylum Streptophyta; class Magnoliopsida; order Ranunculales; family Papaveraceae; genus Papaver; species Papaver somniferum. Next base: position 94,004,083 of record NC_039364.1, on the reverse strand, counting down.
TTATTTATATTTTTTTTAAAAAGACTAACGAAAATGCCACTCCCCACACTTAAAAATAACATTGTCCTCAATGTAATTGAGTCATCCAACGTAAAAATTAAGATGGGAAATTCAAGCAAACAAATAAAAGATAGAGGAAAGAAAACAAATCTGATGGGTTGACTCCCATGAAACGAAATCGTATGGGTTGACTCCCATAAATCATAATCTTCGTATCCATGTTTGGCACATAAAGAACCCCAAATAAGGTGAGGTTGCACCAAAGTAAGCAGCAAAGCATATATATAAAGTCTGAAAAGTTGGGGATTAGTCCAACAAATCAGGTCAGCTGCGAATATGAACCTGCAAACACTATAAACCTCCAAAAAGATATATAAATCCATTCACAATTGAAAACAGTCCTTGGTCGAGATAAATAAATCACTTACATGGACAATAAACATAGAATGTATATTAGTTTCTATTTGGGAAGCACACTCTAAATCAGGTTCTAAATCAGCTGAAATACATTCGGTCGACACATTATCTTCACTACATGTCATAGGAAGCAATGTATTGACAATGCAAAAAGGCAAATAATTATCAATATTAGCACGATGACCTATACATGGTTCAAGTTTATCAAAATCAGTAACTCTTAAATCTGGTTCTAAGTCTTCGGAAATAACTTTCGTTGTTGAGTTACCTTGATTAACTATTGGAGGTCGTAATGCATTGATAATATCAATAATCATAGTATCATTGGAATCAGAAAAGTGGGCTAAACAAACAGATAAAGTCTAAAAATCATCGACACAAGTTATCTGACCAATATCAATATGTTCAACATTCACATCAGCAATCAGAAAATCACTATATGTATCAGAAAAACAAGAGCACAACGGAGCAACAATATCATGAATAATCGCCTCATCGCTATCTGCAACTAAGTGACTTATAGGAAATTCATTATTTGAATGATTAGAAAATATCTCATTATGCACGTCCACTGTCTTTAAGTCATCAGATTCAACAATAATATCTTTTGTATAAATATGTTTTTCTAAATCATCGTTATCTGAATAAATGGCGTCTCTAACACAACTCTCGTCCTTTTGAATAGACAAATAATCAGTTAGATCATGAGTTGTGTAAGATAGAATAGATTTAGATATTATATCGGTATCATAATTCCTAAAATAACTTCTAGTATCAAGTTCCTTTTCATCCTCATCGTATTGGGGTTGATACTCATCTGAATAACCACCCATAGCGAAATTACGTGGATTCCAAGTTTCATACCTGAGATGATTATAAGCAAGAACTTCCTTATATCGTGACCCATACATGTATTCCCCAAGCATCATAGACGATGTCTCGCGCAAAGCACTCATCGTTCTCAAAAAGGCTCCTGAAATAAAATTCTGAAGCACAAAACAAGTCAAAAGGAAAAAGAAATCCCAAAAAATAAAAATATTGTACAAAAAAATAAAAATAAATAAACACCTAAGTATTTACATAATAAAAATATACTAATTACAATATTCCACAACCGCTCCCCGGCAGCAGCGCCAAAAATTGATAGCATTCTGGAAGTACCCTATATGTGATAATCGCAATCGCACGGTGTCCAACTATCAGACAGAGGAAAGTACGGGTCTAACCCACAAGGAGCGGTGGAAATACCGATAACTAATATCTCTAACCGAAAATAATACTTTTGAGATTTTTAGGATTAAGAATGAAATAATAAAATTAAACTAAACTAATAGAGTAAATCCAAAGGAAAAGTTGGTAACCAGGATTTCATGATATCCACTACTATCTCTATTTAACTAATAAAATGAAACATGATTGCAAATATATGTTCATTGTTCGTTCTATCGACACCACCTATTATACGTATTAGAGTCGCAAATATCACTAGGACACCCTAAGCATGGCATATCAAAAGACTAAACCCAAGCAAGCACCATCAAATTGTGTTAGCGAGAAAGTTATACGAAACTAAATTATTGATTCACAAATTGTATCTGGCTCTTCTAAGTATAACCCATCAAAGGACTCAACCCAAGCATGAACTATCAAATAATGAGACCAAAACTATTTGTAAAGCTATATCCAATTACGCACAAAGGTTATTACTAAACCGGTGGAGCAACAACTCATTTTTTCAATAAATCAATAAATAATATTCGAAAATCAATCTATTCAAATTATAATGGTCTTTGCTCAATTATTCAAATTAAATAGCCTAATACCCCAAGTAGTTTCCACCATAAACCCTAGTTACATAAAAATCTAGCAAGACATGATCAAGGGTTTCTTAAAAACCCAAATGAAACAAATAAGACACGATAAAGAGATTAAACTCCAAAGGATCGCCGTCTTATCTTCTCTTTGTTATTCTCAGATCTTTGCGGAAACAAGGTTCTTCTCCTCTCCGGCACTTCCAAGGCGGCCGCACTTCTCCCTCTGTCTGTCACTAACAGAGAAGAACGAAAGTTAATTATGCCCAAAACCGGCCTCCCCCTTTCTGCTTGTGTTCTGTTGGTTCATATATAGTCTGTTGCAACGAAATTCAGTTAAGCCCTAGCTGAGTTGCCAGGCCCAGTCCAACAGCCGATAGCCAAATCCAACTCCTTCCCTAACCTGGCCAACACACGGAACACCTCAACCAATTCCATCTTCTCTCAATCAATGCAACAAACTTCTTTTTTTCCATTTTCTCACTCCAGTCCCATATGTACCTGCAGAATTCAAGTCACGCCCAAGATCCGCAAGGGGTAGATTTTTATATGTCCCTACTTTTGACACCCAATAAATATATCCTTATACAACAATAAATATGTCTCTACTTTTTAATAACCTTATCCATTTAAAATTATATTACCTTAATAACCCTCACTCATATAATATTTTTCATTATTTCAAAATGGAACAAATTTTTTCCACTACCACTAGAACCACCACCACCAACATTCAACTACCATTCCACCACCACCGTTCAACAACCACCACCTACCAACCGCCACCACCACTAATATTCCACCACCACTCCTTCACCACCATTACACCACCACTAGTCCGTCGCCGCCACCACCACTAGTTCGTCGTCGCCGCCACCACCGCCACTGTCAGCGCCGCCGCGGCCACCACTAGTTCAGATATTTTTGTATCAACAACAGTTGATCCAGTTTAGGGGATCAACAACGATAGTTGATCCAAAAAAAAGGATCAACAGTGGAAGTTGATCCAATTTAGTGGATCAACAATGGTAGTTGATCCACTAAATTGGATCAACAATGAAAGTTGATCCATGTAAATGTAGTGAACTTGGCGTGAGTCGAACACGCGTCATATGACATGGAGTCAGTCATGCTACCATTGCACCAAAAGTTCAACATTGGAAGAAATTTACATGATTTAAACTACAACGCATGATTTAAGATACAAGCATGATTATACTTATCCAAGGAAATATTGTCAACAATAGGAGTTGAAAGGATCGACAACAGTAGTTGATCCCATAAACAATTGGGTCAACAACAAGAGTTGATCCCATAGATGGATCAACAACCATAGTTGATCCCATAAAAAATTGGGTCAACAACAGGAGTTGATCCCATAAAATGGATCAACAACAACAATTAATCCCATAAAAACATAAACACCATTCAAAGCAACATTTATCACTGCCCTAACATCCACCACCACTGCCGCAAAACTTAAACAACCACCACCACAACTATACCTTCCACCACCATCAAAAACATCCAACACAAATACAATTATAATACAGTCATTACCACCAACCTAAAAGAAGGCGTCAACAACAGTAGTTGATCCAATAAAAATTGGATCAACAATAGGAGTTAATCCAATAAACGGGATCAACAATAGTAGTTGATCCAATAAAAACTGAAGTAAGTAGGTTAATGAAAGGACAATTGCTATATCTGGAACACCATCAACATATTGAACTCGATCTCGAACACATATTCAAACCTCCATTAACAATAGCACCAATAGTTCCCATCACCAAATGTGACCCAAATCAAACAGAAACTTCATCTTCTTTGCTAATCTAACTCGTTCCCAATCTTAATTTCATCTTAGGAACCCTAATTTCATATTTCGTTCTTCAATCTCTCAGTTTAGATTTCATAACAGCAAACTTATTAACTTTAATAGATTTGTTGATAGCGGTTGCGAAGGTAACGAAGGTGATGGTGCTGGTTTTGGTGGAGGAACTCGAGATGATGATGATTCTTTGATAATCTAACTCGATCCCAATCTTAATTTCATCTCAGGAACCCTAATTTCACCTTTTGTTCTTCAATCTCTCAGTTTAAATTTAACAGCAGCAAAATATATTGACCTTAATAGATCTCTTGATAGCGGTGGCGGAAGTAACGGAGGTGGTGGTGCTGGTTGTGGTGGAGGCGATCGAGATGGTGGTGGTGATGGGAACGATGAAGATGGTGGTGGCGACGGAGATGAAGATGGTGAGGACGAGATGAAGATTTTGGTTCGTGTTTTGCTGAGAAGTAAAGAAGGAAGGGCGTGTAATTGATACATAAAGGATAAATATGGAAACCATGAAAATAACTTTTTTTGAAAAAATTTCAATTATGCCACTAGGGACATATATAAAGTCTGCTAGGGATATTTGTGAAGTCCCATCAAAAGGAGGGACAATAATTCAATTTCCACATCCCGCAAGTACTTCCTTAACCGAGTTAAGAACCATCACCAATTGATATTCGCTGCCTAAAGCACCTTCCACCATGAATTCAACTTCAACTAAACTCATCGTTCAACTCGAGCTGTCCATCTCACAACCTTCTTCAACGGAAAAACCAACTCCATCCATGAACACAATTGATGCCTTGAATCCAACATCTCCAGCTCAGTCACGTCCATGCATACCATGCAACCATCGTTGATCAGCTGACCGAAGCTTTAATCCATCTTCATTCACAGTTCCCCATCGGTTCTTCTTATTTAAGTCCATGCAGAAACGATTGCCATCAGCACTGCCCCAGTCATTTCACACCAAACTCATCACCACCGGCAGCTGATTCAATCCACCTCCAATAACTCCAGTGACTGCCATGTCTTCTTTCACGTCACGAGAACTGTATAGAGCCACCATCATCAGAAAAAAACCATTTCCCTGTATTTCAGTTCACATCCATCACCAGTTTGATTCATCTTGCTCCTGTGTCTTCGTAAGGCCAACAATAGCCTCACTAGCTCATTTTTGTGAGTAAACTCCATTTGTTGATTTTGTCGATGATTTCCAACAATCAAAACCACTAACCGAAATCCCACATACGAATTCAGTCCAGGACATTAACTCATGGCCATCATCAACCATTCATTAAACCCTAATACAACAACAGCTTCTTCTTTTTCTCCATCGACACACATCGAACAAACCCCACTTCAGAAAATGAATAACCCAGCTCCACCAATCGATGTCTCAGCAAACTTCTCTATCCATGTATATCCAATCAGTCACCAGCATACTCATAACCAGAACCACCTTCTTGAATCCATTATTATAGCCATAATCATCTACCACCATCGAATGCACAGCTCACCCAATTGATCCTTGCACAATTCAGTCCATCTCACAACTTATCATCCAACGCCATTGCCAACCAACATGCATCTATACTCTTCGCAGTTTCATTTCTCTGTTAACGCATTTATTCAACACCACTGCTCAGTCTGAACTATCTAAGAAATCACTTCTCATCTTGTTACTGGCAGACGAAGACATCAACAACAACATGAGAATATAAAACCATCACTACCTCATTTACTTCAGCCATGCACTTCTTGTTTACCCACTAGTGGGCTTGGGCAAAGAAAAATTTTCATACCAAATGATCTGCTGGTGTGACATGCTTTCGGTGGTATTACAAATGAATAGTTAAAGTGGCTGTCTCTTCCTGTTGTCACGAGTGAAGTGATATTGATCGCTTCTTATTTTTTTTGTTTATTCTCTCGGAAGATTGAAATCACTTGTACTTTCTACAAAAGTACTAAAATAGTGTTGTTAGCCAAAATATCGAGTCCTAACTTATATAAATATGGGTACGAAATGTAGCTTATCACCTACTACAAACTAACTTCGGTCTGGACTGTAGTTGAACCCTAATCAATATCACACTGATTCAAGGTACAGTTGCGCTCCTTACGTCTCTAATCCCAGCAGGATACTACGCACTTGATTCCCTTAGCTGATCTCACCTACAACCAAGAGTTGCTACCACCCAAAATCGAAGACTTTAATAAAAAAATTTGTATCACACAACATAGTCTACGATAATAGATAAATTTGTCTCCCAAAGATAAACCTACAAGTTTTGTTCCGTCTTTTGATAAAATCAAGGTGAACAAGAACCAATTGATAAACGAGACTTATATTCCCGAAGAACAGCCTAGTATTATCAATCACCTCACAATAATATAAATCGTATGGTAATGAACCTAGATATTGCGAAATCACAAACGATAAGACGAAGATGTTTATGATTTCTTTTTATCTTTCCCTATCGGAGATATAATCTCAAGCCAATCTTATAATTGAAATCGTACGATAGAAAATGGCAAGATCAGATCGCTCAACTACAAGAGAAGTAGTTTCGTCTGGCTTCACAATCCCAATGAAGTCTTTAAGTCGTTAACCGACAGGGTCTCGAGAAGAAACCTACGGTTAAAGGAGAATCGACTCTAGAAAAACCAACTAGTATCACACAGGAGGTGTGAGATTAGTTTTTCCAGTTGTTAGACGTCTCCCCTATATAGTTTTCAAATCAGGGTTTGCAATCCAAGTTACCTTGGTAACAAAGCATTCAATATTCACCGTTAGATGAAAAACCTGATTTATCCAAGCTAATATCTTTCAACTGTTATATCGAAACTTAGCTTGTCACACACACAAATGATATGTATTCATTTAGGTTTGAGTAACCGTACCTAAACGTGTACACTTAGTTGGTTCACTAATAGTTAACCAATGGTTAGCCATATGAGTACTTTAATATTAACCGTATTAATCTTTCTCATAACTAGTTCAAATGACTCATAAGAACTAGTTAAAGATTTGTTCAATTGCTTAGATCTTTATACATAGACACAATTGAAACAAAATCGGTTTGATTCACTTGAATCAATTCATGAAAAATATAGCCACGGTTTGCAAAGATTGCATTCCTTGTTGATTTATTGTTTAAGTTCATGAAACTACCGATTTGAGAAATATAACCAGCTTGGGTACGCGTACGGGTATGCGTACATTAGCTACCAGATTTGAGTTGGTTTTGGTTTCCAAACTCAGCAGAACTTTTTGGGTAGAAAAGTTTCTCCAGTACGCGTACCTAAGGTGACTGGTTTATGAGTTCGTAAACTCCAAACTCAGCAGAATTTTCCGGGAGGAAAAGTTCCGCCAGTACGCGTACGGGTACGCGTACCCAACCTGTCTCCTTCACCAATACCGCATGCACACATATACACGCACTTGGTTTCCGGTGAAAAAGCGTGGGTCTAACAACCACACCCAACAATTCGATTAGCAATCTGTATGGACAAACTCCAATATACTTTCTAGAGAATCAACTAGACAGTCAGACTCAATCTAGATAAAAATTATATCAAAGAGTTTATATCTCAATCTCTCGATTTGATCTTTACTCAAGCAAATAGAAATCTGCGAGTCTTTATCAAAGAGAGATAACTTGGATGGTAGCAAAGACCAATATCCAAGTGTCAATCAATTTAAATCAATAACCAAAAAGTAGGATATTCTAAATGATTAAACAACGCACAACCTATGATATTTCAATTATATAAAAAAATATAATGCGAAAAAGAAATAACACAGACACCAGATTTTGTTAACGAGGAAACCGCAAATGCAGAAAAACCCCGGGACCTAGTCCAGATTGAACACTGTATTAAGCCATTACAGACACTAGCCTACTCCAAATTAACTTCGGTCTGGACTAACCCCAATCAATATCACACTGATCCAAGGTACAGTTATGCTCTTACGCCTCTGATCCCAGCAGGAGTAGCGTACTTGATTCCCTTAGCTGATCTCACCCACAACTAAGAGTTGTTACGACCCAAAGTCGAAGACTTTAATAAACAAATCTCCCATGAATATACCTACGAGTTTTGTTTCGTCTTTTGATAAATCAAGGTGAACAGGAACCAATCAATAATACCAGACTTATATTCCCGAAGAACAGCTTAGTATTATCAATCACCTCACAATAATCTTAATCGACGCAGCGAAAAAGATATTGTGGAATCACAAACGATGAGACGAAGATGTTTGTGACTTCTTTTCTATCTTGCCTATCGGAGATATAAAATCTCGAGCCAATTATTTCAATTGTACTCGTAACGATAGAAGATGCAAAATCATATCACACAACTACAAGAAAAGTAGTATCGGTCTGGCTTCACAATCCCAATGAAGTCTTTAAGTCGTTAACCTAGTTTAGAAGAAGAAACCAAAGGTTATAGGAGAATCGACTCTAGCTTAGCCCAAGTAGTATCACACAGAATGTGTGGGGATTAGGTTTCCCAGTTGCTAGAGTTATCCCTTATATACACTTTCAAATCAGGGTTTGCAGTCAATGTTAGCTTGGTAACAAAGCATTCAATATTCACCGTTAGATAAAAACCTGATTAGATTCAAGCTAATATTTCTCAACCGTTAGATCGAAAACTTATCTTGTTACACACAAATGAAATGTCCAATTTTGGGTTTACGAAACGTTACCAAACATTAACATTTGTTGGTTCAAAAATAGTTAACCAAATGGTTAGCCATGTGATTACTTTCATATCAAACATATTTTTCTTCACCATAACTAGTTCAAATGACTCAAATGAACTAGTTAGAGAGTTGTTCAATTGCAAGGAAATCTTATGTAACTACACAAGACACAATCGAAGCAAAAACGATTTGATTCACTTGAATCAGTTCATGAACTTTATAGCCACGGTTTGCATTTTGCATTCCTTAGTTAATATAAATATAAGTTCACAAACAATCGTCTTTAGATATAGCCAACTTAAGTTCGCAGACTTAGTTTGCGGACTTAAGTTCCCGGAAGGAGTTCACAAACTCCAGCAGATTTTCTCGGGTCGAGAACTTCTGCCATTTCACGGACTGAGTTCACATTCTTGTTCCGATTCTCTTGATCAACAAAGTTCGCAAACTCCGGTTCAAGGAAAAAAGACTTATACATATATGTGTTGCCACACAATGCTTATATCCAGCAATGGTTATATAATCTAAACTCTCATTTCAATCATTGAAACATTCTTAGAGGACATTATTATATAGTTGTTATTCACAAACTATTTTTCGTTAAAGTAAGCAATTTTCAAAGTGATTGAAACATAACATGACTTTCGTCACTAGGTAAAGATGAACTTGGCCAAAGCAAAATCTTACCAACACATATTTCGAGAAATAGATAGGAGAGATAAACTCGGCTCGAAATAGCAAATGTGTATAATCAAAGTCTATATGGCAAAACGACTTTTGTCTCAAAGATATGAGATAGAGTAGATAGACTTCTGAGTGACAGATGAGTTCAAGTCTCCATATACCTTTTGGTCGGATGAAGTTCCACTGGTTCCTTGAGTAGTTCTTCGTCTTCGTAAGATAATCGACATGGAGTCTGGAGTTCAACTATTCCTAACTATCCTAGACCGAGACTTAGTCATAAGTAAACTAGAAATAAAGACATATAGTTTTGATCACTAACATTGACAAACATGCTTGAGATAGCAACGCATGCGATTTCGACCGAGCAATGCTCTAACAATCTCCCCCTTTGTCAATTTTAGTGACAAAACTATCAATACATATGGATTACAAAATAGATAAAACTTTGTGGATTCTCGTCCACATGCTTGATCTCCTTGGTTCTTCAACATTACTCGAAAAATTTGTCTTTTCCAAGTACTCCCATGATTCCATAGATGTTCAATTCATCATCATAGTTTTTGAAGTTCCGTAGCCATAACAATGAGAAAACAAAAGTTCTCGATTATTGTTATACAGTGTCATAGTATTATTACACAGCATCAAAGTTCTTATATCACAAATTCGACAACAATACTATGGTGATATGTATCACTCCACCTTAGTCAATAATTTCGTCTCAACATGAAAACCACTCCCCCTTACATAATGACCCGTAAAACACGTAAATCATATGTATTTGTAGTGTGAACTACATATTAATTCTCCCCCTTTTTGTCAATAAAATTGGAAAAGGTACGAAAACGGGATCCTAATGAAATTTCCACGAAGACGCTTCAAGACCAAAGAAAAGTACATATCAACTTATTTAGATGCAATCATAAAGCCGAAGCTAAATGCATTCATCAAGGAGTTTATAAATATACAAGATAACCCCTAAATAATTCCACAACCGCACTCCCCACAAAGATATGGAAGTTAAGCGCAAGTTCAAAAGAACTCTCCCCCATTTGATGGCATTCCCAAGAGAACAACAAGAGCGACCTTACTTTTACAAGAAAATAAGGATTATATTGGACACCAAAAACCATAATGAAATGATTTTCTATATCCAAAATTCTCAATTAAACTAATCATAAGTAAACCCATGATCAATTTAATCGGAATACACAATAAAATTAAACACAAAAGTGATCAATTTAATTGAACATGCTCGACATAAGAGAACTTACGGAGCTACGACTATGTTAACCATAAAAGAATGATTAACTCAATCGTTTTATGCTCAACACAAGAAAACCTTATGGAGCATTGCAGTATACACATAAGATAGTTTCATCACTATTTGCATAACGACATATAATAGACATAATCTTTGTTAACAAAAGATTTTAACCTATCTTCCATTAATAAATTGACATAATAGGCTTAACTTTTGTTTGTCAAAAGTTCATCGATCTTGTATCAATACTTGCATATCGACATATAAAAGAGATAACTTTTGACATCGTATGGGACAATAATAGTTCACGGACGCAAACACACATATCCCGTAACATATTAAAATATATAAAACCATAAAGATTAAAATTGCAATCATCATCTTCCAAATCAAACTTTAGAATTTAAAAAAATAAATCTAAAAACATGAAGATGAAAACGTTGGGCATAACTATGTGTAATCACAATAATGGCTATTCCAAACTCTAGTTATTCTTCTAAACAAAACAAGAAAATAGAAGATTTACTAGACATTATAGAGCTTTCTCAGAGCATCTACTGAGAATTCCTTCTCATTATTCAAGAAACTATTGATTATGGGATCATTCAATTCCTCTAGATCTTCAGAAATGTCAGTTAACTCATTAAGTTCTCTTTTTAGTCCACACAAGGTGTTCTTGGTTAGAGACAACATTTGTTCATAGTGAGTTATACTTTCCAAAGAGGAAATGATTTGAGATTTTAAATCATTTCTCGTGTTGATGAAATCTTTCACCATGCCTCTAAAATTATTATCATATAACAAACATATTAGAGACAGTTAGAGGAGGAACCTGTTAGAGCATTGCTCGATAGAACTCGCATGCGTTGCTATCTCAAGCATGTTTGTCAATGTTAGTGATCAAAACTATAAGTCTTGATTTCTAGTCTACTATAGCTAAGGTCTCGGACTAGGATAGAAAGTGTAGTTGAGCTCAAGAACTCCATGGCAATCATCATACAAGACGAAGGACTACTCAAGGAACCGGTGGATCTTCATCAACTAAAAGTTATTTTGAGACTTGAACTTATCTATCACTCAAAAGTCTATTTATCTCCTATCTTGAGACAAAAGTCGTTTTGCTATATAGACTTAGATTATACACATTTGCTATTTCGAGCCGAGTTTATCTCGCCTATCTATTTCTCGAAATATGTGTTGGTAAGATTTCGCTTTAACCAAGTTCATCTTTACCTAGTGACGAAAGTCATGACAAGTTTCAATCACTTTGGAAATTGCTTACTTTGACGAAAAATAGTTTGTGACTAACAACTATAGAATATCAACGTCCTCTAAGAATGTTCCAATGATTGAAATGAGAGTTTAGATTGTATAACCATTGGAGGATATAAGCATTGTTGTGGAAACATATATATTTATAAGTCCTTATTCTTTGAACCGAAGTTTGCGAACTTTTTTGATCAAGAAAACCGGCATGGTGGCGTGGGCCAAGTACGCGAACTGGCAGAAGTTCTTGTCTCGAGAATTTTTGCTGGAGTTTGTGAACTCCGTCCGGGAGCTTAAGTCCGCGAACTTGAGTAGGTTATATCTAAAAATGATGTTTGTGAACTTATTCTCATATAAACTAAGGAATGAAAATTGCAAACCGTGGCTATATAGTTCATGAACCGATTCAAGTGAATCAAATCGTTTTTGCTTCGATTGTGTCTTGTGTAGTTACATAAGATTTCCTTGCAATTGAACAACTCTCTAAATAGTTCATTTGAGTCACTTGAACTAGTTATGGTGAAGAAGAATATGGGTGATATGAAAGTGATCATATGGCTAACATTTGGTTGACTATTGTTGAACCAACAAATCTACAAGTTTGGGTACGATTACGCAAGCCTAGAAACGTGCATTTCATTTGTGTGTAACATGCTAGTTTTCGAATTTACGGTTGAAATATATTAGCTTGAATCTAAATCAGGTTTTCATCTAACGGTGAATATTGAATGATTTGTTACTAAACTAACATTGATTGCAAACCCTGATTTGAAAGACTATATAAGGGAGAACTCTAGCAACTGGGAAACCTAATCCCCACACCTTGTGTGTGATACTAGTTATGCTAAGCTAGAGTCGATTCTCCTTTAACGTTTGGTTTCTTCTTCTAAACCAGGTTAACGACTTAAAGACTTCATTGGGATTGTGAAGCCACACCGATACTACTTTCTCATAGTTGTGTGATCTGATCTTGTTGTTTCTATCGTACGAGTACAATTGTAATAATTGACTTGAGATTGATATCTCTGATAGGCAAGATATAAAAGAAATCACAAACACTTCGTCTCATCGTATGTGATTCCACGATATCTTTTTTCGATGCGTCGATTAGGATTATTATGAGGTGATTGATAATACTAGGCTGTTCTTCGGGAATATAAGTCTGGTTTATCAATTGGTTCCTGTTCACCTTGATTTATCAAAAGACGGAACAAAACTCGTAGGTATATTCGTGGGAGACGGATTTATCTATTATCGTAGACTTTTCTGTGTGATACAGATTTGTTTATTAAAGTCTTCGACTTTGGGTCGTAGCAACTCTTAGTTGTGGGTGAGATCAGCTAAGGGAATCAAGTACGTAGTATCCTGCTGGGATCAGAGACGTATGAGCATAATTGTACCTTGGATCAGTGTGAGATTGATTGGAGTTCAAATACAGTCCAGACCGAAGTTAATTTGGAGTAGGCTAGTGTCTATAGCGGCTTAATACAGCGTGTGTTCAATCTGGACTAGGTCCCGGGGTTTTTCTGCATTTGCGGTTTCCTCGTTAGCAAAATTCTGTTGTTTGTGTTATTTCTTTTCCGCATTATATTTTTTTATATAATTGAAATATCACAGGTTGTGCATTGTTCAATCAATTAGAATATCTGACCTTTTTTTATATATTTTTTTATATACTTGGATATTGGTCGTTGGTACCATCCAAGTTATCTCTATAGTATTTGATAAAAACTCGCACATTTCTATTTGCTTGAGTATATATCAAATCAAGAGATTGAGATATAAACTCTTTGATATACTTTTTATCTAGATTGAGTCTGACTGTCTAGTTGATTCTCTAGAAAGTATATTGGAATTTGTCCATACAGATTGCTAAGCGAAATATTGGGTGTGGTTGTTGTACCCCCACTTTTTCAGAACCTTCTCCATTAGTTGTCGACTTGGCTTTCTTTATCCTTGAGGAAGAGATTCCTTCACACAGATACACATTAATTGCTTCCACTGCATCTCTTTTTGTGATCCCTCTAGTTACAGGAGCCATGAGACTGTATCTTATGAACAGGAATGAGAAAGGAAATATATATAAACATATTTTATGAAGACAAACCCCTAGAAAGACATTGAATGAGTCTTTCAAGATTTGTTATCCGTCTTCCATCTTCTTAAGAGAATATTTTCTTAACAAATATAAGAAAAAAAGAAAGAGATGTACAAACCACAAAGACTTGAGCCTATTTATTATCTATTGTTTATGCTTTCTTTGCTATTTTTCTTGTAAATTATGTATTTTGCGCGTGTTTGAAGTTTTATAGCTACTTTGGAGTCATACGGAGGAAAAGAAGAAGAATTCATCCAAAATTGAGAAAGAATGACAAAATTGTCATTTCAAGGAAAACACTATTGGGAGCTGGGCTAAGGATAAGGGGAATTCATAGAAAGTACTAAAGGCACCCAGTCTGGGTAGCTCCTATCCCTGGGGTGTAACCATCCAACCCAAACTGCATAACCCTAAGATTTCTCTCATTCACTCCATTTCACCTGAAATAAAGAAGCGGCTGTTGTTTGTCCGAGAGATTGAATTTGAGGTTGAATTAATGGGTTTCAGTGAGATAGGGATTAAATTTTCACCTGAAATAAAGAAGCGGCTGATGTTTGTTCGAGAGATTGAATTAATGGGTTTCAGTGAGATAGGGATTAAATGAAGAATAGAAGATTGAGTCTGGTCGTTGTTGAAGAATTAACGAAGATTAAAACGGGTTCGTGTTGGTGTTCTTGGATATGGAAGAAAAGGGGATTTGTTGTCTGAATAATATGGCTTTTGGATCTAGGACACAAAGATGATGGAATTAAGAGATTGAATCAGAGATGGTTTGATGGTTTGAAGAATTTGAAGATGAACTGTTAGTTACTGCCATGGATGAATGGATTTTTGGTTGAATCTGTAATGAAAAAGACGACAAGGAATTGAAGTTAGGGTTTCAGTGAATGATAATTTCATAATTCATATGATTTTAGTGTCCATCCCATACTTGTTTTAGATGTTATTCTTGCATATTGTCGTATTATTACTCTTGTTTTCTCTTATTTACCTCCAATATATGAATCATCCAAAAAGGAGCTACAAAGTTCTAAAAATATCTATGAATAGAATTATTCCAAGTATCCAAGGGCCCAAGTCCAAGAGAAGTGGAAGAAGTACGACGAAAAGGAGTGAAACGCTCAAAATCAAGAGAAGGTCCAAAGACCGAGATTAAATCATTCAAATTAAGTATTTCTCATTACCATCTTGAAGAGAATTGAAAAATAAAAAGAATTCAAAAAGAATGAGGTCATTCCGAGTTCAGACGAAGAAGTGGTGGCCAAAACGAGTTTTTATTGAATACCGAAGACACTAGGGTACGCGTACGGGTACGCCTACCCTAGTTCCGAAAATTTCTGATGGAATTTGAGGTACGGGTACGCATACCTAGGCAGTAGGAAAACGTGTATAAACTCCTTGGAAGGCCTAAGGGCACGTTTGGGAACGTTATTTCGTTATTTTGGGTCGGGTTCTTGAACCGAACTAAATACGTGAAGACCAAGCAATGTAAGCCTATAAAAAGGTGTTAGGTTATGTAAAATGATATCATATCATTAGGTCACGAAATTTTAATCTTTGGAGAGGAGAAACAACACACGAAGCGATTCTCAATCGTAACATTATCTCTTTACTTTTCTCATATGTATATCATGGATGTTTCTACATCCATGAGTAGCTAAACACTTATTGATTGAGGATGAATTCTAAGTTGTAAACAGGATTTGAGTTATTGTATTAATCTACTTTGAAGTTCTTCATATGATTATCGTTTGTTTATACTAATTAATATTTGTGATTGATTGATAGATTATTTAGGTGGCCAACTAAATTGATTTGTTGATTCAATCTATTGCTAGTATTGAGTTAGGAGATCAGTAATCGTCGAATAACTTGTATACAAGTAGAGAACACAAAACCTTACAGAGGGATTCTGTGGAGCGATTGTGTGTATAAACAACACTAAAAAGTGGACCTTGATCTAAGAGTCTAACTAGTAGGATCAACCTATAAATTCACAAAAGATAAAGCATTCAACTAAATTACACCCTCAGTGATCTACTACTAGGTGGTTTGGGTGAATAGAATCTGGTACGCGAGCGCTTCGGTACCCAGTGACCAAAGGATTTTAGAGAATATCACTGCTCTAGCTGCTTTTCTACGGTTGGTGATAATCTATGATAATGACGAATAGATGAATATACTAACTCATTGACGGTTTATTAACGAAGAAGGATTCCTCGATCATATCTCTCTCTATTGCTTACAACTTAATATTTTCAATTGCTTTTATTTACTTTGTTCGAAATCTAAAACAAAACCCCCCCTTTTGTGACACTTTGACAACTAAAACTCACTGCTCTTCGTGGGAACGATCCTTACTTCCATTATATTACCAGTTAATTGTGTGGAAATAAGATTATTAATTTGATTGCACTTACGACAGCCATCAAATTTTGGCGCCGCTGCCGAGGAGCAGTCGGTAGCTTTAGTTGTTATTTCTTTTAGTTTTATTATTGTTTTTAGAATTCTCGTTAGTGTTAGTTTCGTTTTCTAGATCTTTGGTTTCAGGTACGTAATCTCTGGCACCGAAAGATTGGGATAATTTAAGGTGCGGTATTCAAACTCGTAAAGGAATGGTACTACAAGCACGCCAGCGGTTGCAACTAGAATAACCTTCAGAAGAGATGGTAGACGGTGTAAATCCACCACCTCCTCGTCCTCCTTCGGAGAGGAAAACGTTGAGAGATTTAATATTCCCATGTTTGGACTCTCAACCATTATGTATTACTCTGAATGACACAGTGGAACTCAAGTCATATCTTCTTCATTGGATTCTGAAGTTCAAGGGACTACCGGGTGAAGATCCTAATCGACACCTACAACAATTTCAGAATACAGTAAGAAGTATGAGAAAGACTGACGATGATGCTGATATAGCTTTCCTACAAGTTTTTCCATTCTCATTGGCGGATCAAGCAGAATCATGGTTATATTGTCTCCCTCCCGGAAGTATTACCACATGGAACGGAATGAAAAAGTTGTTTTTAGAGAAGTATTTTCCTGCTTCTAAAGTTGCATCTATTCGTAAGGAGATTAGTGGCATTGTGCAATTTAATGGAGAATCTCTGTATGAATACTGGGATAAATACAAGAGATTGTTGGCAAGCTGTCCAAACCATCAAATACCACCGCAACTCATTATCACACACTTTTATGAGGGTTTACTACCACATGAGAGACACTTGATTGATGTGGTTAGCAGTGGTGCACTGGCTAATAAAACTATCGAGGAAGCTACTAGTTTGATTGAGAGCATGGCTGCAAACACTCAACAGTTTTACACTTGAGATTCCTCAACAGTTAGAAGAGTTAGCGAGATGGGAGATTCTTCACACATGGAGCAACGAATGAGTAATGTGGAAGAAATGGTACAACGTATAACATCTGCAGTTGTTCCTTCATATGAAGAGGATGCCGAAGTAAATGTTGTATTTCCTAATCATAGGCCAAGGTATGACCCATACTCAAATACTTATAATCCTAGTTGGAAAGATCACCCAAATTTTAGTTATGCAAATAAGCAAGTTGCAGCCTCTAACCCATATGCAAGACAAGGTGGTTTTCAACAATAATTCCAGCAACCACAACAACATAAAGAGAAGGGTTCTTCTATTGATGATAAACTGAGTGCCATGATGCAAGGTATTACCTCTTTGTTCCAACCAAATCAACAGAAAACTGACTCCGCCATTAAACAATTGCAGACTCAGATGGGGAAAATGGCGACAGATATGAATCAAATGAAAGAGCAAGCTTCAACAAAGTTGCAATCACAACCTTTTGTGAACCCAAGAGAGCACGTTAATGCAGTAACTCTAAGAAGTGGGAGACAAACTGAAGATCCACATCAACAAAAAGAGGTTAGTAACTACATCGAAAAGGAAGTAGAGGAGGAAACCGTCCCAAAGGAAAAGCCAACCTCAAACGGCCAACCTAAGGACACGGTTCCCACTTTTACCATACCACTTCCTTTCCCTAGTCGTTTTGCTAAATCAAATAAAGAAGCTCAAGACAAAGAGATCATGGATATTTTCAGCAAGATACACATCAACATTCCATTTATTGAGGCCATCAGAACCGTACCCTGGTATGCCAAGGTTTTGAAGGATTTGTGTACAAGGAAGGATAGGTTGATTGCTAATGATATCACTCAAGTAGGCGAAAGTTATACAACTATGTTACTTAAGAAGATGCCTACAAAGTGTGAAGATCCTGACGGGTTCACAGTTCTCGTTACCATTGGTAACCGACGATTCGAGCGTGCTTTGCTTGATTTGGGAGCTTCCATAAGTGTTATGTCAGCCGATGTTTACGATTCTTTGAATCTCGGACCTTTAAAAGAGGCAAAGGTCACTATTCAATTGGCTAAAAAATCCAATATATATCCTAAGGGAGTCGTGAAGGACGTGTTAGTTCAAGTGAATCAGTTAATCTTTCCGGTTGATTTCTATATTGTGGATATGCACAATGGAGATAATTGTTCATCTACTTCGTTACTTCTTGGGAGACCGTTCATGAAAACTGCAAAGACGAAGACTGATGTTGATACTGGTGCACTCACTATGGAATTTGATAAAGAGATCATACGATTCAATATTTTTGAAACTATGCGCTATCCTAGTGATGTTCACTCAGCTTTTTCCATTTATGTTATTGGTTCGTTAGCGCAACAAATGTTTGATTTGAATAGTGAAGATGAACTTGGAGTTATGCTACAAAATAACATTGATTTGGACGTTCATGGAAATCCGAACCTGGACGTTGATTTAGCCAAAGAGCTAGTAGAAATGTGTGGTGTTTTAACAACACTACAAGCAAAAACGAGTAATATTTCTTATATTTCGTTACCCATAACTAATGAGGTTCCTTTACCTTCTATTGTGCAGGCACCGAAACTTGAATTGAAGCCTCTTCCAGACCACCTAAAGTACGCGTACTTGGGTGATAAAGAAGAACTTCCGGTGATTATTGCAAAGAACCTCACCCCAATACAAGAAGAACGTCTCTTTGGGGTTCTGAAAGAGCACAAAACGACTATTGGTTGGACAATTGCTGAATCATTAGTCCATCCATGTGTATGCATAGAATCCTAATGGAAGATGATTTTAAGCCAGTACGTGATGCTCAGCGTAGGCTTAACCCCCCCCCCCCCAATGATGGAGGTCGTAAAGAAAGAGATCCTCAAAATTGCTAAGTGTGGGGGTGATTTACCCAATTTCTGACAGCAAATGGGTTAGCCCGGTTCAAGTGGTGCCTAAGAAATCAGGTGTCACTGTTGTTAGAAATCAAGATAATGAACTTGTTCTTACAAGAGTTCAAACAGGATGAAGAGTGTGCATAGACTACAAAAATCTTAATGTCTCAACCCGAAAGGATCCTTTCCTTTGCCTTTCATTGATCAAATGTTGGAGAGGTTAGCGGGACACTCACATTATTGCTTTTTGGACGGTTATTCGGGGTACAATCATATTGTTATTGCGCCAGAGGATCAAGAGAATACTACTTTTACTTGTCCTTTTGGTACGTTTTCCTATAGACGGATGTCGTTTGGTCTTTGCAATGCGCATGCCACTTTTCAGAGGTGTATGGTTAGTATATTTTCCGACTATGTGGAGCATATTATTGAGGTATTTATGGATGAATTTAGTGTTTATGGAAATTCATTTGATATTTGTTTACAAAATATTGAACTTGTGCTTAAAAGATGCATAGACACTAACCTTGTTCTTAATTGGGAGAAATGCCATTTTATGGTAAACCATGGCATAGTGCTCGGTCACATTGTGTCCTCTAGAGTGCTCGCAGTTGACAAATCAAAGATACATTTGATAAGAAACTTACAATATCCCACTTCGTTGAGGGAGACTCGTTCTTTTCTTGGTCATGCAGGTTTTTACAGGCGGTTTATCAAGGATTTTTCCAAAATCTCAATGCCAATGTGAAAATTATTAAAAAAAGAGGTTATGTTTGACTTCAACAAGGAGTGCAAGGATGACTTTGATAGATTAAAAGAGTTGTTAACGACTGCACCAATTATCAAGTCACAGGATTGGAGTTTACCATTTGATTAATGTGTGATGCAAGTGACTATGCAGTTGGAGCCGTTTTGGGTCAAAGAGTAGACAAGATGTCTCATGTGATTTATTATGCATCTAGGACCCTAAATGATGCACAAATCAACTATTCTACCATCGAGAAGAATTTCTGGCTCTAGTGTTTGCACTAGAAAAATGTAGATCATATTTGGTGGGTTCCAAAGTGGTTGTGTATTCTGATCACGCAGCACTTAGGTACCTACTAAAGAAGAAATAAGCTAAGCCAAGACTTATACGGTGGATTCTACTATTACAAGAATTTGATTATGAAATAAAGGATAAAAGAGGTGTTGAAAATACTGTTGTTGATCACCTTAGTAGACTTGTTGTTTCCGAAGAAGAACTTCCTTTACAAGATCGCTTTCCAGACGAACAACTTTTCTCAATTGAAGATTCAACACCTTGGTACGCGGATATAGTGAACTACTTGGTTACAAGATAAGTACCTAGTACAATGTCTAATTTTAAAAAGCTTAAGCTTAAGAAAATAACCAAGCAGTATGTGTGGGATGAGACCTACTTGTGGAAATACGGTTCTGATCAAATCATCCGCAGGTGCGTACCTAATTCTGAATTTCAATCTATTCTTACTTTTTGTCATACTTATGCATGTGGTGGTCACTTTGGTTCTAAACGTACCGCTTTCAAAGTACTTGAAAATGGATTTTATTGGCCTACCCTATTTGAGGATGCATACATTTTTTGCAAATCTTGTGATAGATGTCAAAGAACGGGCAATCTAGGTGCTCGAAATCAAATGTCACTCACACCAATTCTTGTTGTAGAAGTATTTGATGGGTGGGGAATTGATTTTATGGGTCCTTTTGTCAATTCTTATGGAAAATTTTATATACTTCTTGTTGTGGATTATGTTTCTAAATGGGTGGAAGCTAAAGCCACCCCTACTAATGATTCTCAAGATGTCTGTGAGTTTGTGAAGGAATATATTTTTCTAGACATGGTACACCAAGAGTGGTTATCACTGATGGAGGCTCGCATTTTCAGAAATCCTTCCATGCTCTACTCAAGAAGTACAACATTATACACAAGGTTGGTATGCCGTATCACCCACAAACTAGTGGGCAAGCCGAAATATCGTACCGTGAGATTAAATCCATTCTTGAGAAAACCATAAACACGACACGGAAAGATTGGAGTTATAGGCTTAACAATGCGCTTTGGGCGTATAAAACGGCGTACAAAACACCGATTGGTATGTCTCCATATCGGCTGGTTTATGGCAAAGCTTGTCATCTTCCGGTTGAACTTGAACACAAGGAATATTGGGCGATAAATATGTGCAACATGGATTATGACAATGCGGGGAAACAAAGGAAGTTACAACTCAACGAGCTAGAGGAGATACGTAATGATGCTTACGAGAGTTCTCGTATTTACAAGGAGAATACGAAACTTTTCCATGACAAGATGATTTCTAGGAAGAATTTTGTTGTGGGACAAAAATTTCTTTTATTTTATTCTCGTCTTAAATTATTTCCTGGTAAGCTAAGGTCCAGATGAATTGGTCCATATGTTGTTACTAATGTTTATTCTCATGGCGTAGTTGAAATTTCTAGTCTTAGAAATGGAACAAATTTAAAGGTGAATGGCCATAGATTGAAGCCATACTATGAAGTGAAAAATACTAGAACCATCCTACTATATGGGTTCAATATTTAGAAGCCCCACAAAATGGATCCTCTACTATCAACTCCATACTTTCATATTTTGATATTTCCAGGCCCAATACTTTCATTTTTAGGGCTTCATAATGAAAATGTTTTTTTCGCTATGAAAACTTTACCCTTTTCTATTTAAACAAGAATAAAATCAGTAGATATTTTCATTTCTAAATTTTCTTTCTCTCTCTTGCCTCTCTCTCGTCTGTGGATAAACCATTTCTAGGGTTTTCTGAGATTCATTTTCCACCTTGCGAATTGATTTGATTCAATGGAGATTTCGTAAAAATCATTCATCGTTGATGGAGAAGATATCAGAGAAGATTCATTCACATGATTCATCATCATCGTCTTCATCTGATTCTGATAATGAAAAGGAAGTTAAACATCAGTCAGTACCTAAATCTTCATCAGCAAAAGGTATTCATTCTGCTATTAATCGCCTCTTGGGAAGGAAGAAACCTGTTAATCATGTCTTTGGTGGTGGAAAGCGTAAGAATCTCACTACTGATTTTTTGTGATTTTTTGTAGATTTGTTTGGTAGTTTGGCGGTTGATCTAGGTGTTTTGAGGTTGAATTTTGAGCTTGAAGTTCTAGATTTGGTTTGATTTTGTTTGGATTTGAAATAATTTCTGATCTGGTTTTAGTGGACTTAGTTGCATGTTATTGGAGGTGGATAATGATTTGTTTTACTGTTAATTTCATGATCGATGCACTTGATTGGGGTTTGTATGTAAAGTTGATGTCAATTCCTAGATGTTTAGTTTGTTTTGCTTGTCTGTGATCTTATCGAGGTTTGAGTGGCTGTGATTTCTGTGTTTTTGTATACTTAGATTAGGATGTATGAATCAATTAAATATTAAACATGTAAAAATTGAAGCTATATTGATCGGTATCTCACTTTGTAGCTGAACTGATTGATTTCGTGGATCTGATTAGATTTACGAATGTGGAATTTGGGTATTACCAAGCTTGTTATAGCTGTATTTATAAGAACTTGCAATATATATATATATATAACATAAACTTTATATCCCAGGATGTGTAACTAGCTGGTAGTTGCTGCTAGATCATCATCCAAACTGAATGATGGTCCTTTACTGAGAACAATCTGGCCATAAAGCAACTGCTGAACAATGTTATCTAGTCATTCTAATATGCATGATATACCTTTTCATAAGAACTTGCAATACACATAACATAAACTTTATATCCCAGGATGTGTAACTAGCAGTTACACATCCTGCTAGTTACAGGTTTCGGATAACTAGCAGTTAGACATCCATATGCCAACATATATAGATACCTATAAATGTGGCAATCACAATGAAATTTTATGGAGTCATGTTTACCTGAAGCTCACTCGACAACACCATCCTCATCTGCTTAACCACTTTTTTGGTATCATTATCAACACCACCACTCCCTGCGATCCACACATACACGTAAACAATGTATATAGTTATTAAGAGCCTTATTTTTCTGAAAATTCATTTGGTCAATATTGTCCTAGTAATTGAAAACATAAACACTGAAGATATACTTTGCTTCATGTCTTAGCAATTGAAAATCAGAAACTTGCATTCATGGACAAGCATTATAAGATTATATTGAATTAAATTATCTTTTGCGAAGGTACAGAAGTATAGATTGACTTAAGGTAATGAGAATCACAGAACATGTATCTTATTTGTTTGAGCAAGATTGTTACTTAAATTTGAAACAGTCAAGTTTGTTGAAGGTAAACTTCAAGACATGCATCTGTGTATTCCTTTTCAATCATCATAAGAGAATAAAATTACCGCAATAGCTAACGAAACATAACATGTAGCTTATCCAATAAACACATTTCCGATGCCAGTGAACTTCCCTCTGCAAATAATTGATAAGACAAGTTAAAGATCACCATTACTTCACATATCAATTTGTTTACTTTACAGTCCACCTACATGTCTTTTTGAATTTGAGAGTTGAGAAATTATTTTGTTACGATCTGGCCCAAAATTATTTTAGTAAAATTGATTGGTTGATTTGTGAATGCTTAGATTTTTCGTTATGATTAATTTGTTATGAATTTTCTGCTGCTGCAGCTGCTGATGTTTTCTTATGGAGGAACAAGAAGATTTCAGCTAGTGTTCTTGGTGGAGCTACTGTTACACGGGT
Source organism: Papaver somniferum (assembly GCF_003573695.1). Classification (NCBI taxonomy): domain Eukaryota; kingdom Viridiplantae; phylum Streptophyta; class Magnoliopsida; order Ranunculales; family Papaveraceae; genus Papaver; species Papaver somniferum. The sequence continues at coordinate 93,980,016 of NC_039364.1, read as the reverse complement.
TCTATTTGAATTGTTGGAATACCACTTGCTCACTTTGGTCTGCCACTGTTCTATATTGACTTTGGTTGTTCTGTTCTTGTGGTCGAATGCATCTACCTTCATCCAAAAGTGAGTCGATTGATTGAGCGTTTGCAAGTTTTCCAATGGATTCTTTTCTTCTGGAGTTGTTTCCTATGAATTTGTTATTGTTCTTTTCAGGTTTCGCCCAAATATTCCTGAAGTCCATCTTCCTGAGGTAAAGAAGATCGATAAAGTCATCAGCAGTGAAAGATCGAGAAGACTTCATCACCAAAAATTATTGAATATGTAAATTTCTTCTATTGCAATCATTTTAATTCGATCAAAATAATTAAGTGATAGATCTCAATATGGAATTCAAAAAATATTTTCATAAATCTCAAAAACTGAAAACTTCAATTTCATTTCGAGAAGATCGAGAAGACTATGAAGTAAACAAATTGATAGGTGAAATGATGGTGATCTTTAACTTGTCTTGTCTCTTATTTGCAGATAGAAGTTCACTGACATCGGTAAATCTAAGAGGAAACGCCTGGAAACAAGATCCCTTGGTAACCACAATTCTACTGAAATACCCATATTGTTGCGTACCTTCTAGTTACACAAGTTAAGTGGATGTGTAACATCAAGTTACACAGACTAAATAAATGTGTAGTTTCTAGTTACACATGCTAATTAGATGTGTAACTTTTACTTACACATACTGTTTGAATGTGTAACTTCTGTTTACATAGATTTTACTTACGTATAGTAATGGTTGTTACTACTAATAATTTATGTGTAAAATTATTCTGTTACATTGTTAACCAGTGAGTTGTGTATTTTTTTCTCAACGATAGTCAGAATCTCTTTGTTCGACTTTTTACTTGAAAATGTTGCATTCTTTCCATTAAGGTTGCATTCTTTTCATTCTGGTTCGATTTTAGTTTGCTTATCTTGAATCTTGGCCTACAAATATGCAGTTTGATTAAAGAATTTGTGGTGGTGTTGATGGTGGAGGTGCAGGTTTTGGAAGAGGATGCGGAGGAAATGGTGGTGGTGGATCAGGTTTTGAGGATAATTTGGATTTGGAGTTAGTGGTGGTGTTTTGATATGAAGATGAGAAGTTTGGTATGGATGTTGGAGCCGTACTGTACACTGTAAGTTGGAGATACTTTACATGATCTTGCTAGAGCATTTTGAACAATCAAAAGTTGATACTGGTTCTTCAGGTGAATATTTATTGGTTTCAAATGGTATTTTGTTGGTTTTTATCTGGTACTGAAAGGAAATCAAGGTTGAGACGAGAATTACAGACACTATAAGTCCACCAATGTGACGAGAACTAGTCACTATATCTGTGTCATTCCCTTCTAGCTGCTCATACAAGTCTTTCTCAATTCGCTTGTTTGAACATGACTGTATATTATTTTCTCAGACTTTACCTTTTTATTGTCAGCATAACTTGTCAACTAAAATGCGTTGCATTGTTAACTTCCTAGGGATACTCAGGATATGATACGGTGGGAAACCTTAAACTTCGTTGTTCGGTTGGTGAAAGTTTAATGTTTACAAACAAGTTCACTGGCACATTAGTCAGTGTATCGAGATTCTGATAGAAATGTCTTTCTCCCCTTTTGTTTTGTTTTGGGATATAATGTACTTGACTATGCAATGGTTTGCCTATATTTAATATATTAGTATTGTATGAATTTTGTTCTGGATAAGATATATATATTGAGTGGCTATAAAATCGGTATTGTACGTTTTATGGTTGAGAAAAATAGTACTAAAATGTATTCGGTAATCTTAGGCTCAAGGTTATGTGACCGTTGAAGAAGTAGAGAGGCGTTTTTCCTGGTCATCCGGCCGTGCTACAGATGCTTTAATTTGGAAACTTTACTCGAAGTAAGTTTTCCGTTTTAGTTTTCATTTGATTTCCGTTTTAGTTGACATGATTTCTCCTTGGTTTTCATTTCAAACCAATCAATCTGTTGAAAATTTGCAGGAAGGTCTAGCTGTGATTGATGATGGTCGCAGAGACTGTAAGCGCAGGTATTGGTTTGCTTGTGTATCAGTTTGTGCCTCTGCATAGGCACGTTTTTGTTCATGTCCGAGGATATACTAACTGAATGTGTAACTGCTAGTTACACTATCTGATTGGATGTGTAACTTCCGATTACACGTGCCTTATGCATGTGTAACTTCCGGTTACACAAGTCGTATTACACATCTATTTAAGTTCTTATTGCAACTGATCTCTTAATTGTAATTTATTCACTTAGTTCCTGCAAATAGTAAAGCAGTTTATTTGCCAGTTGTGCATTTTTTTCCTTTTTAAGTTGCATTGTTATTGTGATCCGACCATAAAAACAACTTTTTCGTAGTGTGATTGCAATTCAAGAGATTTTTCATTTAACAAGAAGAGAAGATACTTCATTTTAATCTGATATTATGGTACCTTTTTGTCTTATTACTTTGCAAAACAACTATATGCAGAACAAACTTGTGAAACTTGTATGCGTCTTTCTTCAGGTCCTGATTCGGTATAACATAATTAATGGTGAGTTACCTTATGTATTTAAAACTTTTTTTTAGCTCTGACATGTATGATTTATTGCGTTGGGAATCTAGGATCAACTATTGTTCTTATAATATCAGATAACGTGTCTTTGAACCTTGTTAGTATGATGCTTTGATGGAATTTTTTGCTAGTAAGATGCATTTTTAACTCTTGTGGTTCCAGTTATATGAAACCCATGGCCGTTTAGCTATGGAAGCTGAGGACTTTCCGGAGTTTAATCAGGTTGGCTACTGATTTGCTGTAAGTTATCTGACCTTTATTGGATGTGTAACTATTAGTTACACATGCTAATTAGATGTGTAACTTCTAGGTACACAAGCTAAATGGATGTGTAGCTACCAGTTACACATGCTAATTAGATGTGTAACTTATAGATACACATCGCTAGGTACACAGTCCCATGAAATAATGCATATTTTTGTTGTTTTTTATTCCAGATTCGACACGTTTTGGTGGTAGAGGTGGTGGTATAGGAACAGGTTTGTATGAGGATTTGAAACCAGTGGTGGTGTTCTGGTGGAATAAGTATTGGAACAGGTATTCAACTTTCTCTTGCAAGCAAGTCATTATCTATACAAATCAGGCAGTCAGTTGAGTGATAAAATAAATGACTTCATGTATTGTAACTTATAGATACACATGCTAAATGGATGTGCAAGTACTAGTTACACATGCTAATAAATAGATGTGTATCTACTAGTTACACAAGCTAATTATATGTGTAACTTCTAGGTACACATGCTGATTGGATAGGATATAAAGTCTATGTTTCATCTTATGGATGCAATTTAAATTTTTGTTGAGTTGCTTTCTTCTTTTGAACTTGCCACATTGAAGTGTGTCAGTTTGCTATGAATTTCTAGTTTGAACTGTTCGTTCACTATAAATTATAAATTGCTGATTCAAATGTGAATTATGGTTTTCTTAACAGGATTCGTAGTGAGGACAAGCTTATGTCTTGGAGTCATTTCACAGCTGAAGGTGATGTTGAGTTCAAGGATGTTCTTTTTGTTCCACCAAAGGCTCCTCATGATCTGTGTGGGAGTTACTACACTGCCCAGGTACCTTAACTTTTTGATGGGTTTGATGTTTACATTTAGTGTTTTAATGAAGTCCGTTGTATTTAATTAGCTTGTATGCTTTCCGTAGTAATTAGGAAACATTTATAGCTCGTATTCAATTTAGTCGTAGTAGATCATGTGATATACACAAGTTATTTATCTGTGTAACTTCTAGTTACACATGTTATATGCTTGTGTAACTTCTAATTACACAAGTAGGATGCATGTGTAACTCTGAATTACACTAGACATATGCATAAGTAACTTCTAATTACACATGCTAAAATGAACAAACTTTGCAACCAAAAATTACACATGCAAGTTACACAAGCTAGTTGGATGTGTAACCGCTAGCTACACATGCTAGTTGGATGTGTAACTGCCAATTACACATGCTATTTCAGTGTGTTAAAGTTGAAAATATATTTGTCTCGTTTTCTGAAAAGTAGTATTGCTCTCTTACTGACAAGTTTAATGAGACTAATATTTTGGGTAAGGGTGGGTTTGGATGTGTTTATAGAGCTCATATTGATGATGACAATCTCATTGCATCTGTCAAGAGATTGAATTGCGAATGACAAGATGCAGAAACTGAATTTAAGGTTTACTCAACTTCATTTATAGAGATCATTGCAAAGTTTTCTTTTTCATTTTTTGGTCATTCTGATGTTAGACTGAATTCGAATTACAGAATAAAGTATATTCTTTGAGTAGTATTTGACATTCGACTATAATTTCCCTACTGGGTTATTGTATTTATGGCGAGACGAAGTTCATATTTTACCAATTGATGCATAATGGATCTATAGAAACTCAATTGCACGGCATAACTATTACTTTTTGAACATTTTATGTCAGACGTTACTGAAACTTGTAAAGGTTGACACGATTTTGATTGACATTACAGGACCTTCTCATGGATCGACTCTCACGTGGCACCTGCGAGTGAAAATTTCTCTTGATACTACAAGGTTAGTCCAGCATGCCTCGATTTATATGTTGTTTCTTATTCTTCGGTTTCCCGTAAATGTTGAACCCTTAACTCGTTTTTTTACCGCAGAAATCAGTGGTTTGAAAATTATAACATTTGGTAATCATGCTTATGTTCTTGCCTTAATTTATTGAATTCCAATATGAATGTGTAACTGTTAGTTAAACTAGTCAGATGTATGTGAAAGTGAAGATGTTGTTCATTTAATCTTATAAAAACTGATTGCTTGTTGTTATATTTCAGGATTCGGATAACTTCGTAAAAGCTAATTGATTATATGTGATATCGGTCTCGCTGGAATTGTAGTTGATGTTGAATACACAAGTCAAATGCATGTGTCACTCTCAGTTACACTAGATAGATGCTTATGTAACTCTCAATTACACTAGACAGATGCGTGTGTAACTTCTAGTTACACATGCTAAAAAATTGTTGTAAATAAATATTAAATTAATACATATATTTTTAATAATTTTAATCTTAGTTTTAAATTTTATTTAATTATGGGCTTAGTTTTAAATTTTATTTCATTATGGGCTTGACAATAAATAAAAGGGTATGAATGTCCTTTAATAACTCGGGGCCTAGATTTAAATTTCTTTTAATTAAGGGCCTCATATTATGGGTTATCCATGGGTTGGGCCTGAGCCTAATTTCCCCTACTATGAAAGTATCGCTTATGTGGATATGGATGTGCAAGGATTTCATGATTATCTCCCTCTGGAGGAGTAATTGACGGAATGCCAAGTCGGGCTGAGGACATTAAACTAAGCGCTAAATGGGAGGAAACTCATCGGTTTTGTATCTCTATCCTTCTATTTTTAATTTTCTTAGTTTTGCATATCATATCTTGCATTCCCATCTTAGATTTTACAAGTCCTGTATCTTTAATGAAAGTTTTGACGAATTCTCGTCAGAAAATTCTGACTGCACACTTGTTATGGAAATAGCTCTCGAGACTTCATACGGAGTCCGATTTGAGTGGTTGACCCCAACTTTTAAATAGGACAGACTCACCTTTATTTCCAAAAATGAAAATCTGAATTCGGAGTCTGTTAAGTAGGACCGATTGGCCTGGACATTTGAGTTTCAGAAATTTTCCAGAACTTTTTCAGATTGCATGTCAGTAAGTCCGGAGGCCATAAAAGTCATACCGTTTATCGAAACATTGTGACCTTTTGACACGTTATAGAAAGGACGTAGGTGAACAACTTTTGTTTAGGATGTTTTTCCTAGTTCCCTACCCAATGGTACAGTGTTTGAGTTTTCAGAGTTGTTATGTCAGAAATCAGAATTTTCGGTTTTGAACATTGAGGACAATGTTGAGTTTAAGTGTGGGGGAGCATTTAGTATCTACTATTTGTATATACACATAATAATAATAATATTTGATTTCTTGCATTCTTGAGACTTCATCTTTTGGAGTTAATTATGAGCTATTTAGGATGACACTCTAAACCTTTTTAAGGTTGAAACAGTTCTTACGACTATAGATTGAGTTCCACTTTATCATTCCAAAATCCTTAAATATATATGTTCATAATTGAATGTGAAACTAAGATATGGTAGTCATTTGAAAGATTCATCCTCGCAATTTATTATTACTGAATCACTTTCTTTTTATTTTTGCAGTTTATGTTTCTCTAAAAGTGATTTGGTGGGATCCTGATACTGCCGTGGATGTTGTAGCAAGGTAATCATTGGTTGAGTATATAAAATCCCCATAGACAATTGTTTAACACTCATAAAGAGTGATCCGGAAAATATATATATAAGACTCCTCTTCATTTATCGACACTTGGATAGCAATACGTGTGAAACGTTGTCCCTATCTCCGTCGCCTAAGCAAGCATGGAATGCAGGATCCAAGGCAACTATCACGTATTTGCTGAGAAGGAACATGCTCTTAAAAGACGTCCAAAAAGATCTTGCAGAGAAAGGTTTCACACTTTCTACCATTCCTGGTGAAAGTGCCAAATCAATTCTTTCTATCAAACTTTTTTCTGATCAATATTGTGATGATCAATCAATCATAATTTCGCTAGGTCAAATTCTCACAGGTCTCCCCATTCCTCTTTACGACCCAGATATCCCTCTGTTCTATGAAATTCTCGCTCATTCGGGATTTTCGCGAGCTATTTTCCAGTTGAGTGGGGATTGCATCCGTCTGATACTAGAGTTCGCTAATCGTGGTGCTGGTAAAGGATCTCTATACTCCAAAGAACTTAGGGATCCTAAATATGCAGACTTAGAAATAATTGCTGAGAAATATACAGTAGCGAGCTTCTTTGAAAATTATGAACTGATCTTCATGAAGAAAGAGAATACTTGCTGGGGTATTCGTTTGAAAAGGAAAGATAATATTGATGAAGCGAAAATACTTATGCAAGATATTGATTGGAATTCTGGTAAGAACACAACTCCTCACCAATCCAAAGATGATAAATGGTGTGTTTTTCCCTTGATGTTAAGAGGGCCTTATATTGCTGGATCAAATATTCTTCCTGAGAATCTCTCTACCTATCAACCTTGGGTATTCTCTTGGCCCGAGAAGGAGAAAGAGGTATGTTTCTTCCAATTTTGCTCATTTTACATTTCTTTATTTGTCTTTATTATTTTGTTCGCTGACCCTTGCGATATTCAACAGATCCAAAAACTGAAAGATAGTTATAACAGAACTGGGAGGACTAGTACCTTGTTAGCTCTTCTCTCATACACAGATGAGGTAAGAAATTTTCTCTTATTATTTTAAACAGTATACTGTTTCTTCCATTTCTTATTTCTATCTGTGTGTGAAGATTATTGCTGAAATAGAAAAACCTGTCGATGTTGCGAAGACTGGTGATAAAGGCAAAGGTGCTCTTCGCAGGGAAAAATCAACTGCCCCTCTTTCAAAGAAAAGAAAAGTCAGTTCTTCTTCTCCTTCAAATATTCCTTCTCATGAAAATTCCGAAAGTGACAAGGATGATGAGGATAATGATGACCTTTCCGCAAGTGAAGATTCTCCACCTGAATCTTCTATGGCTAAACTCTCTGGCCTCTTTTCTGATTCTTTGCGAGGAATGGGAGATATCCAATTCGCTAATACCTGCAAAGCTCTCGCTACAATTTGCGATGTCCCTTTACTGGATGGTGATAGTTCTCTTCGCGGAGTTTCTAGATCAGTGACTCCCGATTTCTTGCATTCTCTTAATAGTCTGATATACTTTTCATCCTTTTAATTTTCATTGTTGTAACTCAAAATCTTTTTATGTATTAATATTTTTTATATTTTCTCGTAGGCTGGAAAAGCTTCTTTCGATGTTGCCTCAGATCTAGAGAGGAGACGCGAAAATCTTGAAAAGAAGAATCTTCAATTTCGCACAAAGAATGAAGAATTGGAAGCTGAAGTCAAATGTCTTCGCGAGAAAAACAGACAAATAGAAATTGATTCTTCTTCATACAAGAACAAAATCTCTAGTCTTCAGCAAGCTAATAATCAGCTTTATGGTATGTTACTTTTCTTCTTTCCCTTCATTCATTCATCCTGTTGTTTTATCTTATTTAAATGATCGTTTTTGCATACATTTATGGTCTTTCTGATGAAGCTACCCTTCTTCGTTCATTTCCTAATTCCTTGGATGATGATACCCTTCTTGAGCGTCTTAATAATTCTTTAAATAGTTTCTCAAATGATAGAATTTCATCTCTTTCTCTAGATGAACTTAAATCCAAATTTCGCCTCTTAGAAATTGACCATAGATCTAGTTTAGGCTTGGCCAACCGATTTAAGCGTCTCTTTCTTAATTCTAAAGAGAAAATCAATGAGTTGAGAACCAAAATTAGCAATCTTATAGATGATAAGGATCGTATCTCTGATCAAGGTGCTAAGGCTTTGGAGAAATTCCAAGAGACTCTTCTTGATGTTCAACTTGAACGAGATGAGGCTAACCGCAAGAACATCGAGCTCTGCGAAAGGGAAAATCAAATTCGTTCTCGTCTTATTGTAAGTAATGAGGATGAATTTGTTTGGGCTGCGAAAATCTTAGATAATGCCAGAAAAGATTTAGGTGTAAATGTTAGTCTCCAAGCTGAGCATACAGCCTTGATTAGAGATATGATTTCTGACAGAGAAGGTTATTAACTTCTCTTCTTTACTAATCTTTTGTTTCTTATGAATTTTCATAAAGTTAATAATTGATTGTCTTTTGCTCGCAGATTCTGAAAGTAGATATCGTGAAAAGATTGAGGAACTTGAAGATGAAAAGGAGGAACTCGCAAAGACTCTTTCTTATCGCAACGACAAGTATTCTAGATTAAAGAATCAAATCAAGATCACTGTTGCGAATTTTAAGAATGATGTTATGCATTTTCGCAATCAAACTATCCAAATGGTTTGTGACGATCATAGTATCCCTCACTCTGATTATCCTTGTCTCTTGGAAGAGATCCCGCAGAATACTCCCAGTCTGATTATTTCTGATAGCGAAGCTGATGATAAAGAATCTGATGGTGATGAAGATTCTGACGCAGACGAAGAAGGGAACAAGTCTGATGAAGATAATGAAGGATCACCTAAGAAGTAGTCTTTGTTTCTTTCTTTGATTCTCTGTAATACTTGTACATTTATTCCTTCTTTCTGTGTATTTGTGTTTCTTTCATTTTGACCTGCATTCATTAAAACAATTCTTCCTTGCAATACAGTTAATCAATATAATCGTAAATTTTTGAATTTTTGTGCAAATCTATCATATGGAGACAATTAACATTTTCTAATTTCATGCATTCCCATACTTTCCTCTGTTATTTGTATCCAAATGAGAGATTTTATAAATTTTTCTTATTTTATGCCTCAATTTCGCAGTTAATTATATATAATTTCGCAATCTTATGCGAAGTGAATTTTGATTCTTTTCAAAATATCGTTCCTGTGTGGTCTTATTTTGTTTTCCTAATTAAAGGTCTTATTATGCCACCTCTTGTCATTGCGACAAAATCGCAGGACGTCCTTGCACTTTCATGCAAAAACCCATTGATCTTGCCTTAACTTTTTATTTTGTATTGTGGCCTCTTCAGGAATGTTGCGACAATATGACAGGCCTAAATATTCTTGCGAAAATAAAGCCCCATGACATTGTCGTATTGTGACGAAATCGCAGGACGTCTTCGCACTTTCATGCGAAAACCCATTGATCTCGTCTTATCTTTTTCTTTTGTATTATTGCCTCTTCAGGATTGTTGCACAAATATGACAAGCCTTAATACCCTTGCGAATAAAAGCCTCATGACCTTTGTGTCTTAAGACACTTATCAGCTCCCTAATGGAGGGTGCCGCCCTTATCTCCCCCCTGGTTGCCCCTTCAAGGAGGCGTACTTCTACCATACAAGGTTAGCTCCTCCCATCCAGTCTTAACAACAACCAGTTGTTTTCGCAGCCTCTTATCCCTTTTACCTATAGGGCTTATGGTTACGTGACTCCACCCTAAGTGGGGTTTTATTCAGGCCGAGTGCAGTATAAGCCAAGACTTGTCAAGAATAGCAAAGTACGCTTCAAACGTCCCTGGCACTCTTGACTCAACCGTGTACCTCGGCGCCTTGATCAGATCTGCACTCCTTGGGAGAGTCCTTATTACCTTAGTCTCCCAACCTAAGTCATATGCCTAAGCTGAGAATCCAAGGTGCCTCTCCCGGATGGGATTTTATTGACCCCAAATCTCCATGACTCAGGTTCCGGTGGCGGTGTAGCCTTTTCTTGAGCCATGCAACAAGTACCCCCTTATATGACGTACTTTAGGTCTTACATTTGCCTCTTGCAAAATTGTATTCGCGAACTAGGGTGTACGCCATAAAGGTTCGCCCCTTTCTCTTTTGTCATTTTTCTCTGACTGTCTTCTGTAAAATTCATTACCTCTGCGAGAGTCTCGTACATCATCATATTGTATTTGCATTTCGCAATCTCAATTTTTTCATTCAATAAAATGTATTTTTGAGAATTTTACTTATTGCGAGAGTGTCGCAACAACTTAATTATTTATACATTTCTTGTTTTTATTACCTTTGCCATCATCTGCTTCTTTATTATTTTCTACTACTGCTTCCTTGGTAGTGGTATGTTCATCATTTTTATTCTGTGCTAGCATTAATTTCGCAACATCTCTTCTTCTTTTCTTTCGATTGCATCCACCATCAACCTCTCACTTTTTTGTGTCTCTTTAATTTTGTGTCGCCAATTTTCCTTCTTGTTTGCTCTTCCTTCGCAAGATTCTATCTCAGTTTCGTAACACCTCTTTCCTTCAACCCAATCTCCCTTTATGATTCCTACACCGCTGGGGTGAGGGAATTCGATGCACTGGTGGAAAGTTGAAGCTACACCTAGAATCCCATGTAGCCAAGGTCGACCAATTAATGCATTTCAGGGTGATTCTACATCAACGACACAAAATAAGATTTCAAAAGATATTCACTTCAATGGAATTCGCATAGTAACCTCCCCTTTAGGCTTGTTAGCAGTACCATTAAAACCATATATCGTATATGTTGATGGTATAAGATCATCATCTCTTCCTCCCATAGTTTTATAAGTATGATAAAATAAGATATTCACAGAGCTTCCAGTATCGACTAGAATTCTGTTAATTGCCCATGAATCTTCAGCTTCATCATCCTCATCTTCTTACGGTTTTGGATTAATTTCTAATTTTACTACCAATGGATTATCATGCACTTCTTCACCTTCGGGAATTTCTTTTGCGGTAAAAGAAATGATCTGTTTCTTCCATTCCTCTAGTGGCGAGATTTACGCAATATTCATAATTTCTCTTCCATCGTTATCTCTTGCGAAAACTCTACTCAAAACATTGTCATGAAAATCTTCGATTGTCTTATATGAATGTACGATAGAGTGACAGAATAGATTCTTTGGTTTTGCACCAACTTCCGATTACACGTGCCTTATGCATGTGTAACTTCCGGTTACACAATTCGTATTACACATCTATTTAAGTTCTTATTGCAACTGATCTCTTAATTGTAATTTATTCACTTAGTTCCTGCAAATAGTAAAGCAGTTTATTTGCCAGTTGTGCATTTTTTTCCTTTTTAAGTTGCATTGTTATTGTGATCCGACCATAAAAACAACTTTTTCGTAGTGTGATTTCAATTCAAGAGATTTTTCATTTAACAAGAAGAGCAGATACTTCATTTTAATCTGATATTATGGTACCTTTTTGTCTTATTACTTTGCAAGACAACTATATGCAGAACAAACTTGTGAAACTTGTATGCGTCTTTCTTCAGGTCCTGATTCGGTATAACATAATTAATGGTGAGTTACCTTATGTATTTAAAACTTTTTTTTAGCTCTGACATGTATGATTTATTGCGCTGGGAATCTAGGATCAACTATTGTTCTTATAATATCAGATAACGTGTCTTTGAACCTTGTTAGTATGATGCTTTGATGGAATTTTTTGCTAGTAAAATGCATTTTTAACTCTTGTGGTTCCAGGTATATGAAACCCATGGCCGTTTAGCTATGGAAGCTGAGGACTTTCCGCAGTTTAATCAGGTTGGCTACTGATTTGCTGTAAGTTATCTGATCTTTATTGGATGTGTAACTATTAGTTACACATGCTAATTAGATGTGTAACTTCTAGGTACACAAGCTAAATGGATGTGTAGATACCAGTTACACATGCTAATTAGATGTGTAACTTATAGATACACATCGCTAGGTACACAGTCCCATGAAATAATGCATATTTTTGTTGTTTTTTTTTCCACATTCGACACGTTTTGGTGGTAGAGGTGGTGGTATAGGAACAGGTTTGTATGAGGATATGAAACCAGTGGTGGTGTTCTGGTGGAATAAGTATTGGCACAGGTATTCAACTTTCTCTTGCAAGCAAGTCATTAACTATACAAATCAGGCAGTCAGTTGAGTGATAAAATAAATGACTTCATGTATTGTAACTTATAGATACACATGCTAAATGGATGTGCAAGTACTAGTTACACATGCTAATAAATAGATGTGTATCTACTAGTTACACAAGCTAATTATATGTGTAAATTCTAGGTACACATGCTGATTGGATAGGATATAAAGTCTATGTTTCATCGTATGGATGCAATTTAAATTTTTGTTGAGTTGCTTTCTTCTTTTGAACTTGCCACATTGAAGTGTGTCAGTTTGCTATGAATTTCTAGTTTGAACTGTTCGTTCACTATAAATTATAAATTGCTGATTCAAATGTGAATTATGGTTTTCTTAACAGGATTTGTAGTGAGGACAAGCTTATGTCTTGGAGTCATTTCACAGCTGAAGGTGATGTTGAGTTCAAGGATGTTCTTTTTGTTCCACCAAAGGCTCCTCATGATCTGTGTGGGAGTTACTACACTGCCCAGGTACCTTAACTTTTTGATGGGTTTGATGTTTACATTTAGTGTTTTAATGAAGTCCGATGTATTTAATTAGCTTGTATGCTTTCCGTAGTAATTAGGAAACATTTATGGCTCGTATTCAATATAGTCGTAGTAGAACATGTGATATACACAAGTTATTTATCTGTGTAACTTCTAGTTACACATGTTTTATGCTTGTGTAACTTCTAATTACACAAGTAGGATGCATGTGTAACTCTGAATTACACTAGACATATGCATAAGTAACTTCTAATTACACATGCTAAAATGAACAAACTTTGCAACCAAAAATTACACATGCCAGTTACACAAGCTAGTTGGATGTGTAACCGCTAGCTACACATGCTAGTTGGATGTGTAACTGCCAAATACACATGCTATTTCAGTGTTGAAAATATATTTGTCTCGTTTTCTGAAAAGTAGTATTGCTCTCTTACTTACAAGTTTAATGAGACTAATATTTTGGGTAAGGGTGGGTTTGGATGTGTTTATAGAGCTCATATTGATGATGACAATCTCATTGCATCTTTCAAGAGATTGAATTGCAAAAGACAAGATGCAGAAACTGAATTTAAGGTTTACTCAACTTCATTTATAGATATCATTGCAAAGTTTTCTTTTTCATTTTTTGGTCATTCTGATGTTAGACTGAATTCGAATTACAGAATGAAGTATATTCTTTGAGTAGTATTTGACATTCGACTATAATTTCCCTACTGGGTTATTGTATTTATTGCGAGACGAAGTTCATATTTTACCAATTGATGCATAATGGATCTATAGAAACTCAATTGCACGGCATAACTATTACTTTTTGAACATTTTATGTCAGACGTTACTGAAACTTGTAAAGTTTGACACTATTTTGATTGACATTACAGGACCTTCTCATGGATCGACTCTCACGTGGCACCTGCGAGTGAAAATTTCTCTTGATACTGCAAGGTTAGTCCAGCATGCCTCGATTTATATGTTGTTTCTTATTCTTTGGTTTCCCGGAAATGTTGAACCCTTAACTCGTTTTTTTACCGCAGAAATCATTGGTTTGAAAATTATAACATTTGGTAATCATGCTTATGTTCTTTCCTTAATTTATTGAATTCCAATATGAATGTGTAACTGTTAGTTAAACTAGTGAGATGTATGTGAAAGTGAAGATGTTGTTAATTTAATCTTATAAAAACTGATTGCTTGTTGTTATATTTCAGGATTCGGATAACTTCATAAAAGCTAATTGATTATATGTGATATCGGTCTCGCTGGAATTGGAGTTGATGTTGAATACACAAGTCAAATGCATGTGTCACTCTCAGTTACACTAGATAGATGCCTATGTAACTCTCAATTACACTAGACATATGCGTGTGTAACTTCTAGTTACACATGCTAAAAAATTGCTGTAAATAAATATTAAATTAATACATATATTTGTAATAATTTTGGGCTTAGTTTTAAATTTTATTTAATTATGGGCTTAGTTTTAAATTTTATTTCATTATGGGCTTGACAATAAATAAAAGGGTATGAATGTCCTTTAATAACTCGGGGCCTAGATTTAAATTTCTTTTAATTAAGGGCCTCATATTATGGGTTATCCATGGGTTGGGCCTGAGCCTAATTTCCCCTACTATGAAAGTATCGCTTATGTGGATATGGATGTGCAAGGATTTCATGATTATCTCCCTCTGGAGGAGTAATTGACGGAATGCCAAGTCGGGCTGAGGACATTAAACTAAGCGCTAAATGGGAGGAAACCCATCGGTTTTGTATCTCTATCCTTCTATTTTTAATTTTCTTAGTTTTGAATATCATATCTTGCATTCCCATCTTAGATTTTACAAGTCCTGTATCTTTAATGAAAGTTTTGACGAATTCTCGTCAGAAAATTCTGACTGCACACTTGTTATGGAAATAGCTCTCGAGACTTCATACAGAGTCCGATTTGAGTGGTTGACCCCAACTTTTAAAGAGGACAGACTCACCTTTATTTACCAAAAATGAAAATCTGAATTCGGAGTCTGTTAAGTAGGACCGATTGGTCTGGACATTTGAGTTTCAGAAATTTTCCAGAACTTTTTCAGATTGCATATTAGTAAGTCTGGAGGCCATAAAAGTCAGACCGTTTATCGAAAAATTGTGCCCTTTTGACACGTTATATAAAGGATGTAGTTGAACAACTTTTGTTTAGGATGTTTTTCCTAGTTCCCTACCCATTGGTACAGTGTTTGAGTTTTTCAGAGCTGTTATGTCAGAAATCAGAATTTTCGGTTTTGAACATTGAGGACAATGTTGAGTTTAAGTGTGGGGGAGCATTTAGTATCTAATATTTGCATATACACATAATAATAATAATATTTGATTTCTTTCATTCTTGGGACTTCATCTTTTGGAGTTAATTATGAGCTATTTAGGATGACACTCTAAACCTTTTTAAGGTTGAAACAGTTCTTACGACTATAGATTGAATTCCACTTTATCTTTCCACAATCCTTAATATATATGTTCATAATTGAATGCGGATCTAAGATATGGTAGTCATTTGAAAGATTCATCCTCGCAATTTACTATTACTGAATCACTTTCTTTTTATTTTTGCAGTTTATGTTTCTCTAAAAGTGATTTGGTGGGATCCTGATACTGCCGTGGATGTTGTAGCAAGGTAATCATTGGTTGAGTATATAAAAGCCCCATAGACAATTGTTTAACACTCATAAAGAGTGATCCGGAAAATATATATATAAGGCTCCTCTTCATTTATGGACACTTGGATAACAATACGTGTGAAACGTTGTCCCTATCTCCGTCACCTAAACAAGCATGGAATGCAGGATCCAAGGAAACTATCACGTATTTGCTGAGAAGGAACATGCTCTTAGGATATCTAATCATGTAGTCGATGAAACAAAAACCATATCATCATTATATAACAAGTCAAAAAGACTATTGATGAGGTTCTTGACACTTGGGTGGCAGTATGCGTGAAACGTTGTCCCTGTCTCCGTCGCCTAAACAAGCATGGAACGCAGGATCCAAGGCGACTATCGCATACTTGTTGAAATGGAAACATGCGCTTAGAGTATCTAATCACGTGGTCAATCTAAATGGGTGCTTTTCTCAACTATTGCGTTATAAATAAGAATCCTTTGACGACATTCATACAAGTATTGTGGGTAACATCTTTCACTTAAGTCAACATTTGCACACTTCACTTTTCTATTTCCATTTTCTTATCTATCCATGGGATTTCAGTATGCGAGTGTTGTGACAAACGTTGCAACAAGTACGATGACCGTCTTAGTAGAGTTTTGCAATCAGGTTGAATGTCACACGCAAGTAATTGCTTTTGTCTGATGATTGGAATGTATGTGGGATGTTTGCAGCTAAAGGACATATGCAAGCTAATTATTTGGCTTTCTACTTTGTGTTTATCCTTAGTGGTTCTTCCAAGGCGAGATATTGGAGTCGGTTTTGTGGATATATCTCTTGTAAGCCCTCACGAGACTATAACTCGTCCACTAGGGACACCTAGGGGTTTAAAGGCCTGTTATTCATGTTAAGAGTAACCGTATCCTCACGACATGGAGTTGTTGTATTTATGATTAGTTTTATTTATTTTGTAGTTGCAGGAAATCCTACACTACACCCCTCATACGATTTCATTAATACTCAACTCATTTTTAGATTTACAATCTTAATTTTATTGATGAATCTTTGAATATTCTTACAAGAAAAGATAAAGGAATCAAGAATGACTTCTGCTCTAGACTTTCTCCCTCCTATTTACTTGTTTCTTTCTCAAAAAAGATCTCTCCCCTTTCTTCCCAGTTGAACGACTATTTATAGGGAAATACATAGTGGATGACATCTAATCTTTCCTTTATTTTTGGATATGGCTTGCGACATTCTCGCAATCTTCCAAATGTTAATCTCGCAAACTCTCTAATTTTCGCAGGATTATCACATCTTTCTCATGATTTTAGCTAACGTCGTTTATTATATCATATCTGAAATTGTTCTGCGACGCTGTTGTGTTGTGTTGTTGATAATTTCGCTGAAATATTATTGCTGCGAGATTCTGATCCTACATATTGTCTCTTATCATATCTTCTCTGCAAAGTAGAGAATGATGTGAGAAATGCCGCAGCTGTTACTCTCTTCATATTCTGCATTTATCACACGTATTCTTTCTTCCATCCGTTTCTTGACACGTCTTCTGTAACCGCTTCGTTTCAACCGCTCATGTCTTTTCATCTTAATGGTGTTTATTTCTTCGAGTAAAAAATCTTCCTTATATATTCTTCTTACCCTTCTTTTCACTTTCTTTTTACTTTCTCTTCTCTTTTAATTCTCACATCTCCGCAACCCTATTGTTCTTCCGTAAATTCCGCTACTGTAGTTCTTCCTTCTTCAATATTCTTACTTTTTATTCATTCCCATACTCTATACTCAAATATGCCTCCAAGTGGCCATAAACATGAGAAAAAATTAAAAGACGTCCAAAAAGATCTTGCAGAGAAAGGTTTCACACTTTCTACCATTCCTGGTGAAAGTGCCAAATCAATTCTTTCTATCAAACTTTTTTATGATCAATATTGTGATGATCAATCAATCATAATTTCGCTAGGTCAAATTCTCGCAGGTCTCCCCATTCCTCTTTACGACCCAGATATCCCTCTGTTCTATGAAATTCTCGCTCATTCGGGATTTTCGCGAGCTATTTTCCAGTTGAGTGGGGATTGCATCCGTCTGATGCTAGAGTTCGCTAATCGTGGTGCTGGTAAAGGATCTCTATACTCCAAAGAACTTAGGGATCCTAAATTCGCAGACTTAGAAATAATTGCTGAGAAATATACAATAGCGAGCTTCTTTGAAAATTATGAACTGATCTCGATGAAGAAAGAGAATACTTGCTGGGGTATTCGTTTGAAAAGGAAAGATAATATTGATGAAGCGAAAATACTTATGCAAGATATTGATTGGCATTCTGGTAAGAACACAACTCCTCACCAATCCAAAGATGATAAATGGTGTGTTTTTCCCTTGATGCTAAGAGGGCCTTATATTGTTGGATCAAATATTCTTCCTGAGAATCTCGCTACCTATCAACCTTGGGTATTCTCTTGGCCCGAGAAGGACAAAGAGGTATGTTTCTTCCAATTTTGCTCATTTTACATTTCTTTATTTGTCTTTATTATTTTGTTCGCTGACCCTTGCGATATTCTACAGATCCAAAAACTGAAAGATAGTTATAACAGAACTGGGAGGACTAGTACCTTGTTAGCTCTTCGCTCATACACAGATGAGGTAAGAAATTTTCTCTTATTATTTTAAACAGTATACTGTTGCTTCCATTTCTTATTTCTATCTGTGTGTGAAGATTATTTCTGAAATAGAAGAACCTGTCGATGTTGCGAAGACTGGTGATAAAGGCAAAGGTGCTCTTCGCAGGGAAAAATCAACTGCCCCTCCTTCAAAGAAAAGAAAAGTCAGTTCTTCTTCTCCTTCAAATATTCCTTCTCATGAAAATTCCGAAAGTGACAAGGATGATGAGGATAATGATGACCTTGCCGCAAGTGAAGATTCTCCACCTGAATCTTCTATGGCTAAACTCTCTGGCCTCTTTTCTGATTCTTTGCAAGGAATGGGAGATAGCCAATTCGCTAATACCTGCAAAGCTCTCGCTAATACGATTTCATTAATACTCAACTCATTTTTAGATTTACAATCTTAATTTTATTGATGAATCTTTGAATATTCTTACAAGAAAAGATAAAGGAATCAAGAATGACTTCTTCTCTAGACTTTCTCTCTCCTATTTACTTGTTTCTTTCTCAAAAAAGATCTCTCCCCTTTCTTCCCAGTTGAACGACTATTTATAGGGAAATACATAGTGGATGACAGTTAATCTGTCCTTTATTTTCGGATATGGCTTGCGACATTCTCGCAATCTTACAAATGTTAATCTCGCAAACTCTCTAATTTTCGCAGGATCATCACATCTTTCTCATGATTTTAGCTAACGTCGTTTATTATATCATTTCTGAAATTGTTCTGCGACGTGATAGCTAAGGAATTAAACCTAAAACTATGGTTATATTTACACCTGCAAGTGCACAGGATCTAAAGTAGAAAGTGAATAAGCAGGGGTTTGTCCACAGGGACTTGGAGGGAGCTATTGTTGTTTTCCTAGAGATTTTTGTGTTGTGTTAAAACACAACTGAGCTGTTTTGGTGTAACTGAATTAGTGACAGAAAGTAAAGTAAATGTGATAGTGAAGCAAAGGTAACTGGAAACAAAACCAAATAAACCAAGGCTGTTAGCCAAGGGAAGGGAGGAGAAGAAGTAACAAAACAGTTAAAAAAAAAAGGAAAGAAAAGCAAAGCCAAGGCAATGGCTTTAGGCATTCATCTAGAGTGGGAAGAGAACTAGCTTGCTCATTGTCACTAGTGAGCACTAGTTTCTCCCCACTACTCAATCAACACAATGCACTGAGATTTCTAGCCTAACATTCCACTAAACTAACATTACATGGAACACCAACATTTAACAGGAACAACACATATTAACAGGACATATGTAAACAACATTTAACATTAACAGGAACATATGTAAACAACATTTAACATTAACAGGAACATCACACATTGAACAGGATCAACACAACATGTAAACTACTAAACAGGGAATGAAAATTGCAAAACAAGAACCCTAAAAATTAACAGTGAAATTAAAATTGAAATTAAACCTAATTGGTAACTTGGCTAGTCCAAGAACACCTTCTATTCGACACCCTTGTGTTCAATTTATACAAAAAGGGACCTATGAACCCTAAATTAAAAACCCTAATTTTACAGACCTAGGGTTTGATTTTTTTTTTACCTAATTTGATTGACAGGTCTTCACCACATCGTCGAGCCATGCTTTATCTCTTTTCTTCTCTCTCGGTCCTTCTCTGCCTCCAATTGCGTCAATTGCTCCCTAATTCGAGGTGTTTTATCAACCCTCACCTAGGTCAGTTGGTGAGAGGAGTTAAAGCAACTCGGCTAGGGGGATGGTGTGGTGTCGGGTGATGATGGTGAAGAAGTGATGGCGCTGCAGAGGTGAGGTGGTAGAGATGGTGGAGCAGGTGGTTTGTGGGAGAAGATGGTGGAGTGATTTGGGGGGAGCGTCACTGTTGCAGGAGAGGGGAAGAAGATGGATTCGATGGTTTTGGGAGAAGGGTGTGTTTGGCTAATGGGTGTAGGGTTCGGTCCCTATGGTTTGTAGCGGGAATCATCGAGTTAGATGTTTGGCGAATCTCGACCGTGGGATATGGAGATGAAATCAATCTGACGGTGAGATGAAGTGGATCCTGTAGCGACCGTTGGATTATACAATACAACAAAATTAACGACACCAGATGGAGTTAGGTGTTGTAGTGTTTTGCAGGGACTTCAGATTTTGATGCACGATGAAGAAGCGACCATTGGATGATGAGATGGATCCAATCTAACGGCTGAGAATGGAGGCGGGTATGGATATAGAAAATGGGTTTGGGTAAGGGTTTTGGGCCTTGGGTATGCCAAGCCCATATCTTCCTTAAGAACAATTCTTCCTTCTTGAGCCCATTTCCAGCTTTTTGGACGTGCGCTCCATTCTTTGCGGCTTCCTTGCGTAATTCCTCCCGGCTTTTCACTACTTTTCTGCTCTTTTTGCTCCGCAAGTCATCCGAACTTTATTTATTACCTAAAAATGCAAAATTAAGTAAGAAAATATTTATTCTCGAAAACAATGAAAATACAGAATATGGGATAAAATGTAGAATTAATGCACAAAAGATGAGTTAAATGCCAACAAAAAGGGATAGATATATACAATATTTGGCACTCATCAAATACCCCCAAACCTGAATTTTCTTGTCCTCAAGTAAAGCACTCCAAAACTAAGGAAATCCTAACTATACCACTGTCGCTGGTCTCTCGAATGCATTTAGCGTATGCACTAAGCCTTTTAAACCACTAAGTGTCCCTAGTGGACGAGTGAAGTCTCGTGAAGGTTTACCAGAGGTGTGCCTACAAAACCTAAGGACAAAATATAAGCTCATATTCCATCAAATGTGACATGTGCAAAACAGTTTAAGCTCACAGCAAAATGGAGATGTCAATCTAGCTATCGAAGGCACAATCCTAGCACTGATAACAAAAAAAGACATGTGATAAGAGTGTAAAGTGTATCTACACATGTGTAAAGAAAGATCTGAAGTTATGACTACTAATCACCAAGAGATAGTTTCTCAGGCTAAGAACCGAGGTCGAAATCTAGCTAGCTGTCCGGACTTTACGAGAATTGTGAATGAGTTGGAGGTATTTCACAATTACTCGCGTTGTACATCAATGGCATACACCCTCCTTGCTTATTATAATGAAACAACAAAATGACTATTTACATGACTCTTATTTACATTGACTATTCTCTTTTTATTTTTGGAACAAGAGATGATGGAATTGATAAATACTTGATTTTTTTTTTTTTGTATTTTTTTTTTTTTTTTTTTTTTTTTTTTTTGTATTTTTTTTTTTTTTTTTTTTTTTTTTTTTGAATAAGGAAACACTTTTGATACATATACAAAAGGAAACAAAAATTACATGACACTTTGCAAGAGGTAGCCCTTTTTGATGCACCCAGTTAAATTCGATGGTTGTCTTTCTTAATGTAACCTCCACCTTCTATCCCAACCAACCAAAGAACAAGCTAGTCAAGTTTCGTTCAGTATTCTAAAGTGATTGGCAATCGTAACTTCCTATCAAACACCTTGAAGATCGAGGCCATACATGTATTGGTAGATCGTGCGCGTGCAAATTTCTTATCACTATGTGAATTGTGCTAGAATCAGGGTGCCTAAATATCTAGACTAAGACTCCTAATAATTACATATTTGCACAAGAGTCAACATTTCAAGGTAAATGAGCTCCATTTTTATGTTTTTTTTTTTTTCAATTTTTTAATTTTTAATTTTGATTTTTCAATTTTTTTGGAATTTTTCAATTTTTTCAAAAGAGGAGTTTTGTTTTCAATTATAACATATTATCGTGGTATCTCTACCCCCAAACCTAAACTAAACATTGTCCTCAATGTTTCAAAATATGGAAAGAATTAAAATGCAACATATGGAAAGGGACATGCTGAGTAGAGTAAAAGGAGAGAGAATACCCGATTTCGGCGAAACAGAATTAAAACTCCGTTATTCAAGGCAAAAATCCAACATATTTCAGCCGAGATCATATTGGATTAGCAAGATATATACAAAAGGAACAAAAGGTTTTTTAAAATTTTTATCTACTGGATTATATACAAAAAATTCACCATACACTAACAATCTAAAGAGTTGAGGATCAACCCAAAAGACAAAGTGTTGAAACATAGACAGTTTCAAAACACTAAAATTGGACTGAAATGAGAGCGAGAGTGAAAAACCGGATGAATCACCCCTAAACCTAAATTTTTCAACAGGTTTACTTTTAAGCACAAAATCTAACAATTTTAGGGGTGCAGGATTCACAAGGTCTAACTGAAAATGGACTTTGTTTGGGATGGACAAACATGCATATTCCAACTGTGGCTCCTTAAAAGTATTGTATTTAGATGCAAAATATTCCAAGAGGACTTGAGAGGCACACAGTTCCAATCCTAGGTTGGGAATCTTCAGAAAAGTTGGTTTAAAATTTTTGTTACAAACCAAATCTAGGTTGGGTGGAATAATCTCAATTTGTGACTTAGGCAAGAAGGTGACATCTAAGTTTCTCACATGCATGAGATCAAAAGTACCAATATTATCAGTCACATCAGCATTTTCTAAATCATAATCAAGTTGTGTAGCATGCTCATCATCACAACACAATTTCACAAGTCCAAATTCAGAATCATGGTTATCCGAAATATCCAAATTAACATCAAAAGAAGCAATATATTGTGGCTTAAGTATGGAATCAGACACATCAACTATATTTTCATGCATAGGATCATTAGTGTCAACAGGAGATTCAACATTACCTAAGTCATGCTCTTCACAGGATAACTGCACAATATCTAAATCAGTAGCCTCATCACATGTATATGGAATACTAGAAGAAACATCATTCATGAAGGTCGGGGCAGAAAAGCCTAATGTATTTGAACCCAAAGGTTCCATAACATTTTCAGCATAGACATGTTCTTCTAATATAACATCATCATAATCATCATCATCACAAATACATGAAAATCCTACTTTGTCAAAACCATTAGTGTTTTTCGTCCATACATCTGCCTCTAAAATAGGTGAATATGGATTGACATTTTCAGCAATAGGGTATGAAACACTATATCCAGAATTAAGCTCATTGGGAAAATCAACATCTGACTCATGGTGATTACCCATATCATGTGGCATGGTCCTAGTTTCCCTATAGGTTTCCCACTGATGGGTTTTCTCTGCAACTTCAGCTAGAAATAACCATGCATCGTCCACAGTTTTATCAATGAATTCACCATTACACATAGATTCAACCAAGGCTCGAGACTTAAAGTCTAGTCCCTCATAAAGAATGGCGACCAGTCTCCACTTCTCGAGGCCATGATGAGGACACTCAAACAACAAATCATTAAATCGTTCAAAATAATGAAAAAGTGTTTCTCCATCTAACTGGACAAAACAATTAATACTTCGACGAATAGAGATGGTCCTATGATGTGGAAAGAACTTTCGACAAATTGATTTGTGAGTTGGTCCCAAGTGGTGATTGACTGCGGTCTCAAACCGTAAAACCATGTTTTGGCCTTTTCCTTTAAAGAAAAAGTAAACAAACGCAATTTCAAAGAGTCTTCGGATATATGGTCAGGTTGTAAAGCCCGGACAATTTGTTCAAACTCTCTTACATGGTTATAGGGATTCTCAGAATCGAACCCTCGAAATATAGGAAGTATTTGTATCATGCTTGCGTTTAGTTCAAATGGGCCATCAGTCTGGGGTAAGACGATACATGATAACTGGCTTATTATGTTAGGGTACATGTATTCATGGAGACTACGGAGTTTATTCACACACTCGCCCATTTTAAAAAAAATTTGGTTTTAATGGGTTTTCAAAATTTGGTTTTTTTATGGGAAAATTTTGGTTTTGATGGGAATGAAAAACATTTGGTTTTTAAGGAGGGAGAAAAATTTTGGTTTTTGAAATTAGGAGCAATTATTTTTATTTTATTTTTTTTTTTTTTTTTTTTTTTTTTGTGTTGGGTTTTGAAGCCCAAATTTTAGTTTAAAAGAAACTACAAACCTAACAAACAACTAAATTACAAGCCCAAATAAAGAAAAAAATAAAAATAAAACTAATTATTACAAACCCACAAAAAAAAAAGAAAATAAAAATAAAACTAAAATTATTACAATCCCAAATAAAGAAAGAAATAAAATTAAAATAAAAAAAAAATTATTACAAGCCCACAGATTAAAAATGGAAGCCCACAGGTTGGGTTCTCTTAATGGGTTTAGGCTTACCTTTGAAGCACAGCCCAGCTGTTCAGTTTGGTTGCAAAAGCCCAGTTGGGCTTTGGATCTTCCTAAGCTTTGGCTTCAATACTTAAGGCCCAGTTGGGCTTGGTTCAATTTCCTCTCCTTCTGCAGCTTACAGCCCAGTTGGGCTTTTGTTTCTTTATTGCACAGCCCAGCAACAGAAGCTTGGCAGCAGGATCACTACTGCAGTTCAGACAGCAAGCCCAGTAGAATTGTTCAACAGCAAGTGGGCTTGTTCAATTGGAGCAGCTTTTGTTCTGAACCCAACAGCAAGGCAAAAGCAAGAGCAATAACAAGAGCAAGAGAAAGAAGCAAGACAATGCACTAAAGAGGTAAGACAATTCCTAACAGGAAGTGCAAGAACAGGGACTATGCTTACACTAAGCTAAGCTAAAAGATGCAACTAAGTAAGCAAGAACAGCAAAGATGCTTGGTAATGCAAAACAGTATGCAAGAACAGTTAAATGCTTACACTAAATGCACAGAAGCAAGTGAGACTAAAATGCAGTTACACAGTGATGCTTATGCAAATGGATGCAGTGCAAGAAGATATGCAAGAATATAAGATGACAAGTATGCCAAGATGATGTAAGATGCAATGCAGATGGCACAAGCTTCAGATGACAAATAAGAAAGTTACAGGACAGAATCAATGAGCTGCAAGATGAGTTGATAACTGAATATGCAGGACAAAACTAGATGCAAGCTAAAGCTAATGATGCATCCATAAAGGCTAGATGGTGCAAGTTAAGAATTCTGTGAGGCTAGATGACAGTAAATGAAAGAATGCAAGAATGCAGTTGTAATGAAACAGTAAATGCAGTGAAGATGCAACAGGATGCACTAAGGATGCAACAGCAAGGTTAAGAAAGGTCTAGCAGCAACAGGCAACAGTTAGCTAGCTAGCTAGCAAAGGCTAGCCAGCAACAAGACCTATAACAGCAAACAAATGCAGAGAACAGCAAACAAATGTAGAACAAAAACAACAACAGCGCCGCTAACCGAGTCCCCGGCAGCGGCGCCAAAAACTTGATAGCTAAGGAATTAAACCTAAAACTATGGTTATATTTACACCTGCAAGTGCACAGGATCTAAAGTAGAAAGTGAATAAGCAGGGGTTTGTCCACAGGGACTTGGAGGGAGCTATTGTTGTTTTCCTAGAGATTTTTGTGTTGTGTTAAAACACAACTGAGCTGTTTTGGTGTAACTGAATTAGTGACAGAAAGTAAAGTAAATGTGATAGTGAAGCAAAGGTAACTGGAAACAAAACCAAATAAACCAAGGCTGTTAGCCAAGGGCAGGGAGGAGAAGAAGTAACAAAACAGTTAAAAAAAAAAGGAAAGAAAAGCAAAGCCAAGGCAATGGCTTTAGGCATTCATCTAGAGTGGGAAGAGAACTAGCTTGCTCATTGTCACTAGTGAGCACTAGTTTCTCCCCACTACTCAATCAACACAATGCACTGAGATTTCTAGCCTAACATTCCACTAAACTAACATTACATGGAACACCAACATTTAACAGGAACAACACATATTAACAGGACATATGTAAACAACATTTAACATTAACAGGAACATATGTAAACAACATTTAACATTAACAGGAACATCACACATTGAACAGGATCAACACAACATGTAAACTACTAAACAGGGAATGAAAATTGCAAAACAAGAACCCTAAAAATTAACAGTGAAATTAAAATTGAAATTAAACCTAATTGGTAACTTGGCTAGTCCAAGAACACCTTCTATTCGACACCCTTGTGTTCAATTTATACAAAAAGGGACCTATGAACCCTAAATTAAAAACCCTAATTTTACAGACCTAGGGTTTGATTTTTTTTTACCTAATTTGATTGACAGGTCTTCACCACATCGTCGAGCCATGCTTTATCTCTTTTCTTCTCTCTCGGTCCTTCTCTGCCTCCAATTGCGTCAATTGCTCCCTAATTCGAGGTGTTTTATCAACCCTCACCTAGGTCAGTTGGTGAGAGGAGTTAAAGCAACTCGGCTAGGGGGATGGTGTGGTGTCGGGTGATGATGGTGAAGAAGTGATGGCGCTGCAGAGGTGAGGTGGTAGAGATGGTGGAGCAGGTGGTTTGTGGGAGAAGATGGTGGAGTGATTTGGGGGGAGCGTCACTGTTGCAGAAGAGGGGAAGAAGATGGATTCGATGGTTTTGGGAGAAGGGTGTGTTTGGCTAATGGGTGTAGGGTTCGGTCCCTATGGTGTGTAGCGGGATCATCGAGTTAGATGTTTGGCGAATCTCGACCGTGGGATATGGAGATGAAATATCAATCTGACGGTGAGATGAAGTGGATCCTGTAGCGACCGTTGGATTATACAATACAACAAAATTAACGACACCAGATGGAGTTAGGTGTTGTAGTGTTTTGCAGGGACTTCAGATTTTGATGCACGATGAAGAAGCGACCATTGGATGATGAGATGGATCCAATCTAACGGCTGAGAATGGAGGCGGGTATGGATATAGAAAATGGGTTTGGGTAAGGGTTTTGGGCCTTGGGTATGCCAAGCCCATATCTTCCTTAAGAACAATTCTTCCTTCTTGAGCCCATTTCCAGCTTTTTGGACGTGCGCTCCATTCTTTGCGGCTTCCTTGCGTAATTCCTCCCGGCTTTTCACTACTTTTCTGCTCTTTTTTCTCCGCAAGTCATCCGAACTTTATTTATTACCTAAAAATGCAAAATTAAGTAAGAAAAATATTTATTCTCGAAAACAATGAAAATACAGAATATGGGATAAAATGTAGAATTAATGCACAAAAGATGAGTTAAATGCCAACAAAAAGGGATAGATATATACAATATTTGGCACTCATCACGACGCTGTTGTGTTGTGTTGTTGATAATTTCGCTGAAATATTATTGCTGCGAGATTCTGATCCTACATAGTTTGCTCGAGGACTAGCAAAAGCTAAGTGTGGGGGAAATTGATAAGTGCATAATTCATATGATTTTAGTGTCCATTCCATACTTGTTTTAGCTATTATTCTTGCATATTTTCGTATTATTACTCTTTTTTTCTCTTATTTGCCTCCAATAGGTGAATCATCCAAAAAGGAGCTACAAAGTGCTAAATAGAACTATGAATAGAAGTATTCCAAGTATCCAAGGGCCCAAGTCCAAGAGAAGTAGAAGAAGTGTGACGAAAAGGAGCGAAACGCTCAAAATCATGAGAAGGGACAAATACCAAGATTAACTCATTAAAATTAAGTATTTCTCATCACCATCTTGAAGAGAATTGAAAGATAAAAAGAATGCAAAAAGAATGAGGTCATTCCGAGTTCAGACGAAGAAGTGGTGGCCAAAACGAGTTTTTATTGAATACCGAAGACACTAGGGTACGCGTACGGGTACGCATACCCTAGTTCCGAAAATTTCTGATGGAATTTGAGGTACGGGTACGCATACCTGGCCATTAGGAAAACGTGTATAAACTCCTTGGAAGGCCTAAGGGCACGTTTGGGAGCGTTATTTCGTTATTTTGGGTCGGGTTCTTGAACCGAACTAAATACGTGAAGACCAAGCAATGTAAACCTATAAAAAGGTGTTAGGTTATGTAAAATGATATCATATCATTAGGTCACGAAATTGTATGCTTTGGGGAGGAGAAACAACACACGAAGCGATTCTCAATCGTAATGTTATATCTTTACTTTTCTCATATGTATATCATGGATGTTTCTACATCCATGAGTAGCTAAACACCTATTGACTGAGGATGAATTCTAAGTTGTAAGAAAGATTTGAGTTATTATATTAATCTACTTTGAAGTTCTTCATATGATTATCGTTTGTTTATACTAATTAATATTTTTGATTGATTGATAAATTTTTTAGGTGGCCAACTAAATTGATTTGTTGATTCAATCTATTGCTAGTATTGAGTTAGGAGATAAGTAATCGTCGAATAATTTGTACACAGGTAGAGAACACAAAACCTTACAGAGGGATTTTGTGGAGCAATTGTGTGTGTAAACAACACTAAAAAGTGGACCTTGATCTAAGAGTCTAACTAGTAGGATCAACCTATAAATTCACAAAAGATAAAGCATTCGACTAAATTACACCTTGAGTTATCTACTACTAGGTGGTTTGGGTGAATAGAATCTGGTATGCGAGCGCTTCGGTACCCAGTGATTTTCTGCGGTTGCTGATAATCTATGATTAATGATGAATAGATGAATATATTAATTCATTAACGGTTTATTAACGAAGAAGGATTCCTCGATCATATCTCTCTCTATTGCTTACAACTTAATATTTTCAATTGCTTTTATTTACTTTGTTCGAAATCTAAAACAAAACCCCCCTTTTGTGACACTTTGACAACTAAACCTCACTGCTCTTCGTGGGAACAATCCTTACTTCCATTATATTACCAGTTAATTATGTCGAAATAAGATTATTAATTTGATTGCACTTACGACAGCCATCAGTGAAGAACACCGATTCAGATGTAATCGGTTTGAGAGATTTATGTAGTTTGTGGAGAAGCAGGTGGTGGAGCTGTTTCTGTGGGTTGTGTTCATAGGATTAGCAATTGGAGATGGTGATTATCATTGTTTTGCTGTCAAGAAAGAGAGCTTGGTGTTGAGAGCTACTGCAGCTGGTAATGAAGATACATGGATATGTGGATGAGTTCAAATTCAGAGTCGAGATGGTTTTGATGTTGGTGGATGTTTACTGAGAGTTCAAGAAGCTGGCGCAGGTGCTTAAGAAGAATGGGTTGGTCTCTCATGTGAAATTGCAGAGAAGAACAAGGTGGATTGAAGTAGTGAGTCTAAGGCAGAAGTGGTGATGCTGTTTGAGTGCCTGAAATGCAAGACGCTGAGGTGATAGAATGGGTTTGTTCTTATGGTGTAGTTGCAAGATGGTTGATCTATGTGGTGAGCTGAGTTGCAGGTGTAAATGAGTTATAAAATGTAGAGTTGAAGTTGGTTGGAACTACTGATGCCATGGAGATTGCAGTCAAGATAAGCTGGAAAGGGTGTGGTGAAATTGGAAGACATGGGTGATACATAGAGATGGAATGTGAATCTGTGATGAGTTTAGGCTGAAGCAGACTATTGTCGTGATACTTCTGAGACGCGGTGAGTTGCTTTTGGTGTTTTGAAGATAAGAAACTCATGAAAGAACAAGAATTAGAAGATGGGTTTATGGTTGATTTAGTCGTGCTGCAGTTGTACATATTGATGTTGTTGATGTGTTGAAATTGAGTTTGCAAGATGCAGTAAAGGGAAGATTGAGAAGTTCTGATTCTCATGGCACATGGAAAGAGTTCAAAATAGAACTCAGATGATTGATTGATTTAATGTGCGAATAGATGTATGTTAGGTGTGCAGGGAGAAGAAAATGGCCTGAAAGATGACCGGAAATCATTCAAAAACAGAGGAGACTTTGTCTAATTATATTCTCCAACGAGTCGACTCAGTGACTTGGATACCCTAATAGTTCAGCTCTGATCAAGACAGCTAACTCAAGCTGAATGACTTGACCCAGTGAATAACAGCTTGATCGTTGACTAACGGTAGAATAATGGAATCTGACGGAATATTTCGTCGATAGCGACAAAACTCAGGTGGTCGGTGGTGACTTTCTCGGACGAATTCGGTGATCCCGAGAACTTTTAAGGTGACCAAAAGTACAAATATTTGTGAAGAATTTTCTAGACTCATGGGTTTGAGGAATTGGACTTGAACTTGGAAATAGGAGATGGAAGATTTGAGAAAGACTTGGACTTGGAAAGAAGACTTATAATGGAAAAGGGATTCTTTTCCTAAGAGGATTGCAATCAAATTGAATCCTATAAATAGAGAAGTTCTCTAATTTTATATACACACTTCTACACTTTTACACCTCTACACACACAACACTTTGGTCTTTGATTTTCTTTTCTTTATTCTTGGTGTGAATTTCAAAAACATGAGTAACTAGTTTTCTTATTGATTGGGGATGAATTCCTAGCTCTTGACATGTTTTTAGTTTTGTTTTAAATCTACTTTGAAGTTTTCACATGATTATCGTTTGTTTTTACTAATAATAATGTTTATGCTTGATTGATAGGTCGTTCAGGTGCGCAACTAAATTGATTTTTTAATTGGTCTAAAGCTAGTGAAAGTTAGGGGATAAATAATAGTTTCTTGACTCTTTACACAAGTAGAAAACACGAGACCTTGCGGAGGGATTCCGTGGATAAATTGTGTGTGAAAACAACGTTAGCAAGTAGACCTTGATCGAAGAGTCTAACTACTAATATCAACCTAATAAATTCATAAATCTTAATGCGTCTAACTAAATTATATCTTGAGTGATCTACTACTAGGTGGTTTGGTAAATATAATCTGGTAGTCGAGAACTTCCGTATCCAGTGATACAAGGGATTTAGGGGTTAGCACTGATCTAGCTGCTTTACCTACGGTTGGTGATAATCTGTGACTAATAAAAAGTGGAAAAGAACATAACTTGAATCATTATTTTGCAACGAAGAAGGATTCCTTGATCTAATCTCTCTTATTGATTTCAACTTATACTTTTAATTGCTTTATTTACTTTCTTTTACTTTTAAAATCTAAAACCAAAACCCCCCTTTTGTGACATTATAATACAACTAAAACCTCTTGCTCCTCGTGGGAACGAACTTAACTACCACCATATTACTTGTTAATTGAGTGGAAACATATTCAGTAATTTGTTGTGGTTACGACACGCATCAAATTTTTGGCGTCGCTCCCGGGGAGCAGCGGAGCAGCTGTCGTTGTTTTTTTTCTTTTCGTTTTATTTTTGCTTTTAGATTTTATTTTATTTTCTAACTTTATTTTCTAGAATTTTTATTTCAGGTACTCCATGTATGGTGGACAAGGGCAAGCATATCGCAACAATCAATACGGTGTTCAACCTCAACATTATGGCAACTTCCAACCATCCTTAGGATACAATCAAAACCAATCTTTTGGCTATGATCAAATACTACGGGACCTTACGGGTACTCTCATGCATATCAACAACCTTATGAAGGGTATGTAAGTGAGCCAGCACAAGGATGGGATTATTCTTACGATAGCAAACCTAGCCGTACTCCTCTTTATTATGCTCTTTCTACATTTATGACAAGAGAAGAGATATCGTATGTTATAAAAGATGATAGGAGACGTTTTAATGTCAGAAAACTTTATAAGCAATATAATGAGCTAGAAGAAGCCGGTGCATCACAAAAGACTCTTGATGAAATTAACAAGGTCATAGACACGGAATTTGAACGTCGTTTCAATGTTGAAGATTTTGAGATTGATGAAGATTCCGATGAAGAAGAGGAACCTTTTCCAATTCCTTGCAACAATATGGAAGTTATTCCAACTCCGGATCATAATAACGATCCTTCTCCTATTCAAAAGGAGGAGATTGGATGTGACTTACCTATTGCTATAAACGGTATAACACCCTCACAAGAAGATCTTACAATTTACACCGAAGAAGATTTTATGAGAGAGGAATGACCCGATCCGATGATGAGAATGTTGAAGAGATGATGCTAGAGAATGAAACCGAATTGAATGATATTTTGGAAGACCCAATTAAACTTTCCGATGATTTTAATGATGCCAAGACTTTGGTTAAGGTAGAAAAAGATGAAGAATGATTGCAAGATTTGATATAGGACCAAGATATACAAGAGGTACGTAATTCATATGAATTCTCTAAGGATGAAGAGGATTCCGTGACACAAGAGATTGTGCAAGGTTTGTCTAACCCTTTGCATATTGATTCTTCTACTTTACCTTTTATTGGTTTGAATGTATATGCTTCGAAAGTATTTTTGGATGACTTTGTTTCTCGATATCCACCATTGGAAACACTTGATACTAACACTATGCAGGTTTGCCAAGAGGAATACATGGAAGTTCCCAAATTCTATGCTATTTATACACTTCCGAGTGTGGATAAAAATAAGTGTGGGGGAAACTTCCATCGAGCAATAATTTCACTATTGTTTTCTTGTGCTAACATTTGTATGGAGCTATTGTTTGCAAAACAGTTACCATGGGTGGATCCCCAAATTTTCAGATTGTTAGTATTTGGGAATGAATCATACAAGAGCAAAGTCGGTCCGTCGACTTTAAAACAAGCGCTTCATGGGAGGCAACCCATAGGTTTTGTATTTCTTATCCTTTTGCTTTTTGTCTTGTTTATTTATTTTTCTTGTTCCATATCATGTTAGGATTTCCCACCTTGACTTTACTAGGACGATTCAATTACATTGAGGACAATGTATGGTTTAAGTGTGGGGGAGTGCTTAAACATAAATAAAAAACAAATTGCATAAAACCTCCAACTTGTAGAGATTTTAGAGTCACTAGCATACTTCTAGGTATGTTTACATAGAGAATTCAGAACGAAATAACTGAACTTGGAAGTGTTAGGGAACTACGTTCCTATTTCTTACTTGTTAGAGTGTTAAATAATGGATTTAATTATGCCGGTGGCAAATGAGGTACATAGGGAAATGCATTATTAGAGTTGCTGATAAATCATTAGTGGAGACTACTCGTGTTTATATCATGTGAGGCACCGACCATAAATTCTTTGTAGCTGACTAAAAAGCTTCGTTTTGAGTGTGTGTCAACGTACGTTAATTCCGGGTAGAATGGTGAGCTACCCAACTTCACACCAATTTTCAGCACTATTTTTGATCTCTTGAGTGCTAATTTTTTCAATCATGAGGGTGACGTCTATTGATGAAAGCCTCCTTCTTGTAATTCGATTTGCAGTTAGCACCATTTTCTCGACAACAATGGGTCCATAGAACCACCATCATCATCATCAACAAGGGAGCGACATCAAAATCTACAAGGAAAGTTGAAGACATTCAAGGTTAACAAGCAACAGAACAAGAAAAGAGTAAATTTCATAAGTAAAGCAACAAGACAAGGAGCGGAAATATATACATGTTGAAGACTTATTTACAAGTGCAAAGAAAATCAAAAGGTGAGAATTATTGAAGTTTATGATTTCGAGACGATACAAGTTGTGAAGAATCAAGTGGTAAATACTTTTCCCATGGACATGGTTTGTTTTATTTTCACTTTTTTTTGTATTTTCTTTTTCTTGTTTCTAAAAAAAAAATGCTAAAACCAGCTAAAAAAAATGAGACTTATGTCTCTAAACATTAAAGCTCATGCCATAAAATCTCTGACTGAGAAGGCCGTCTCTCAGAGTACATGTAGATGTGTAGTCTCTCAGCTGAGGCCACGACACATCTTATGAATACTGAGCAATTTCAGTAATTACTCCGGATCTGGAAATCGGATGAGTATCGAGACTCATGTCTCTATGCATGAAAGATCATGCCACCTCTGATGGAGAAAGTCTCTCAGGGAAGATGAAGATGTGTAGTCTCTCAGCTGAGGCCACGACACATCTCATACTGTATAGAATCGAAAGATTGGGCGGCTCCTAGACAGCATGTCTGCTAGTATAGAGCGACAACGTCTTCGGGATGTAACCAGGTTTTCCCCGACTATGCAAGAGGAATATGACACTCCAACAAGTTCATATTGCTCAACCCTCAGATAATTAATTCTCCTAGACAGGAAGCCCTTCTAGTATAGAGCCAACAATTAATTATCTTAAATCGTCTGAATATCCAGCAATATTCTACGAGCCATCGTCTGAATATCCAGCAATATTCTACGAGTCTTCAATTAATCGCCTGAATATCCAGCAATACTCTACGATTCCCGTTATATTTCGTTACTTCAATCTGTGGTTCTTCCCAGCAGAATTCCATAGGTTAGTAATAAATATTCAACGAAACAGGCATCTGAGCATCGAATAAGCCCTGAAAAAAATGGTGCAAGTGTAATTAGCAGATAATGCACATACCAGCATTTTGAATGCACGAACGAGCATTTCAAAAATACGAACGAACGAGGGACCTATGCAAAATAGGAAGAGAAAATAATAATAATAAATATTAAGCAAAAGCGCCAGGGGACTAGGCTCACCAGCCAGCCAGCCAGTCATGCCGTGACTAGTCCCGCGCCCAATTTTATATTTTATCATATTTTTACTATTTTCACGATCTCATGAAAATCTTCTTGTTCGAGCAAATTTCCTTTATTTTAGAAAAATTATTTAAATCACATGATTTTATCAAAAATAATAAAATTAGGGAAAGGTATCGCGGGACCGAGCACCAGCCGACCATGTCTTGGCCGTGGCTGGTCCCACACCTCACGTCTCCATTATTTTATTATTTCTCTCAAATTATGAAAATTCCTTGATTTTATGAATTTGCCCTAAAATCATGAAAATTACCTAATTTCATGTATTTTTATCTAAATCACATGATTTTATCAAAAAATAATAAAATTAGGAAAGGTTATGAAAATTCCTTGATTTTATGAATTTTCCCTAATATTACCTAATTTCATGTATTTTCTCTAAAATCATGGAAAATATTAAAAAAATTAGGAAAACTTGTGGGATCGGGCTCTAGCCGGCCGGCCATGCCCTAGCCGGACCAACACGCCCATTATTTTATTATTATTTGGTCTTTGGTTTCCTGATTTCATGAAAACTCCCTGATTTCAACAAAATATCTTGGTTTTCAACAAATCCCATTGATTTTATGAAAAATTATCTAAAATCATCAAAATTACACAAAATTGGGAAGAGTGCCTTGGGGCCCACGCCCATTGGCCGGCCGGCCATTCCACGGCCATTGCCGGTCCCACACTCCCATTCCCTATTTTATATTTTAATTTCTGTCTCTCATCTCATGGAAGTTCCCTAATTTCGCCAAACTCTCCAGTTTCATGGAATTTCCCTTAAATCAGAGAAAAATACATAAAAATCACATAAAACTGGGAAAAGCATGTGGGACCACGTGTCAGCCGCCATGCCCTAGCCGTGGCCGGTCCCACACCTTGTGATTCCTTGTTTATTTATTATTTTCATCATCTCATGTATTTTTGCCGGTTTCAACAAAACCATGGATTTTGCATATTTTCTCCAAATGTTTCTCAAACGTGCATCAGAAAATATCAAAATTCTCAGGGCTGAAGCACGGAAACTATGGTGACACAGGCACATCCCCTTGACCGACCAAGGGTGACCCTGAGGCTTGCAAACAGCTGGTCCCGCATGTTTTAATGATTTTAACCTAATTTGCTCAATTGCTCATATTAGGTTCGAACTCTTTCCAAACAATTGGAAGTTCGCTCAAACGACCATCTACTGGTCCCACGACCATCAAGAGCCGGTCTCATGACCTCTTGGTCGGCCCCTCATATTTTCTACATCAGGTTTTATGATTTGTTGCTCACACGAGCATTATTTCAGTAAATGATTAAACCAGCATTTAATCATTCTTTCACCAACTGGTCCTCAAGAGACTTTGGTATTTTTTGCTCATTCGAGCATCTGGGCGTTATATGGTGAACCCATCATCCCATGTAGCCGGTCCCGTGTTGATTTGCAATAAATCATCATTTCGGTAAAATTAGGGTTTTGAATCCAGAGCTCTGCAGAAACGTGATTCTGTGCAGATTCGAACACTCTGATAATTTTATGTTGATTCCATGATTGATATTCATATTTATTTTGCTCGACCCAGTAGTCAGTAACTTAAATTAATATTTTATTTGGTCCAGCTACCAACAATTCATCAAAAGAACAATATTTGCTCGAACTAGCAATATTCGCTCGAACCGGCAATATTTATTCAATTAGCAATATTCGGTCAGACTAGCAATATTTGCTCAAATCAAATAATATTGGTTCAACTACCAATATTCAACAATTTAGCAACACAGTTTTGCTCGTCTTAGGTTATAATGATACCTCGTCTCAGCAGACACATTAAATTCATGAGTTTCGAAACATTTGCTAATCATGTTCAACTCAGCGCTACATGGACTCATCGTCCCATAAAGTCAGCAACTAACTCCACAATACGAGATTTCAATCGTGTCACATGGGGGGATACTAACTAGGGTTTTGGTCTGGCGGTCTACGGCACGTGTGTTCACCCACGATGAGAATGTGAGCAAGTCGTGCAATCAGTTGGAAGAGTCAGCAAAGTAGTGGGTGGTAAGTTAACCAAGTCTCCGCACGATGAGTAATTGGTTATAACACTATTTCCCCATTTCCCATTCTCTGATTCCAGCAACTGTCACATTTCAAGGGATCTTGGTGTTTTCAACTACGGCATTATAAAATGTCTCTGAATCCTGATTGAAAAGACAAAAAATTTCGAACATTCGAACAACATTCGCCAAGACGAGCAATTTCTCATCAAAGTTCATACAGACAATCTTTCGTCTACACGAACTCACAGAAATTACTCTCAATTGAGCAAAATTCAATCATTCAGAACATTTTCACGCTGAATTCACAACACACCTATAATCTCAGATCACCATTGATCTCACGCATTTCTCAGATTCCCTCCTACAGATCAACCCATCCTCTCTTGTGACCGAATTGACTCTGGAATGACCATTGTTCTTGGTTTAGGCCGGGGTCTTACAGATTGATCTCTCAAACTTAAAGCACTCCCTTCTTTCAGTGCATCTGTGTGAGGTTCAACATTTCGCTCGGTTTAAGGAGTCTCCACACGGTCGACTCTTCAATTCCGTAAAAACCAGCAAATCGTTTTTCCCCATCCACAGATTGGCGACCACAGTGGGAGATTAATCTCTCGGTTGCAATCTCAAGCTTTCACAAGATGGTTGATCTTAGGTCACGCGCAATTGCAAATCCTAACACAAATAATGCTAGGACTAGCAACACTAACGATGATATTCCAGAAACTATTCCTGATTCTAACAATGGTAGTGATGTTACTCCACGCCGGAATGATTCACTCTTCAACCGGCATCCCGAAGAAATCAGAGAAAATCCGCCTACCATAGGCGATCTCATGAAGGTGCAGGAAACTCTTGCCAAGAATCAGACTGACATGGATGCTGCATAGAAGGAGCTATTTAAACTCTCACTTACAAGATGTCAGAGAAAGCTCAAGGAAAGGGAAAAGAAAAGGAGGCAGCCTCATATGCTGATCCTGAGGTGGTTCCAATTCATACAGTGGATGACAACGAAGTCCGCAAAGCTGCAGACGATTCATCAACAAAGGAATCATCAAATTTCATCACCCGGGAAGATTTGGAGCGCCTTTTGGAGAACCATGGAGAGGACAAGGCATCACATGTCCATCGTCACCAGCCTCCGTACCCTGCTGCTACGCAAAAGATCCCTCTTCCAAAAGGTTATACTTCTCCAACCTTCACTCTATATGATGGAACAGACAATGCTCGAGAATATGTCTCTCGTTTCCTAGAATCTTTGGGAGAACATGAACACAACCACGTTGTTCGCCTCAAGGATTTTTCAAAATCTTTGAAAGGAAGGGCATACACCTGGTACAACAACATCACACCAGGAACTATCAACAATTGGGGAAAAATGATCAATGCCTTCTACAAAAAGTACTTCTTTGTGTCCGAGCAAGTCACTCTCTTTGATCTTGGAATAATGTTTCAGAAGAACAATGAACATCCCAATGACTACGTGAAAAGATTCAGAGTCCAGACCCTGTACTGTCATGATCCAAACGTCACGGAGCAACAACTGGTAGACTTGTGTATCAACGGCATGATCCCAGTCTATAGAGCTTTATTGGAAAATCTTCGTTTCCAAACCTTCTCAGAGATTCATGAAGCAGCGAAGAGATCGGAAACTACTGCACCCGCTTTAATGGAAAGAACAAAAGCTACAAAGACTGAAGAACCGCGAGACACTCGAGGTAGCAGACGTCTGATCAAGAAGCATTAAAACCTCCAGCCTTCCACAAACACTGTTGCAGAAGGAAGAAAACGGAAAGCCAAACCGCCGCGCAAGCATACCTCAGCTCCTTCAAAAGCACAAAGGAAGGATAAGCAAGATGCACAAGCCTCTGACCAACGCACAAGAGTTCCTGATCTAGAAGCACCTGATTTCATTGAAGAGGTGACTTCCACAGGTTCGTCAATCATCCCACAAGCGACTATGGAGTTTTGAAGCACATTTTCAAACAGAAGGTTGATCCACAATAGCTTCAATTGGGGACTAAAGGAGTACACAAGAATCCTCTCTCAGTCAGAACCTTTACACTCTCTGAACAACCTATCAAAGAGGCAGTCCAATCCTTGGTCGAACGTGAATTTCTTTATCTATCTAAGGAACAAAGGAGAGACGTTCACAGTACTGAACCACATCGTGTTAAGAAGTCCATTCCGATCAAGAGATATACGACTTGGGACTGCTGATCACAGTCAATCTCAGAAGAAACGAATTCGGAAGAACGTTGATCGATGCTGACACCGCCATCAATAACATTCTACTGAAAACCATCGGATTCACATGCATCACTCGACAAGAAGATACTCATGCTCCATCTCAATCATAGATCTTGAAGGAGCGCTCGGAGATACTTATGGATACATCATTCTCAAAGTGAACATAAGTTCAACCAAGTTTTACATAATCAGGAAGATCCAGGATATGACATGTCCTTCAGACGAGCGTGGATCCGCGATGAAAAGATGGGTACTTGCAAAGAACCTTTGGTTACACATCTCTCCAACGAAGAAAGTTCTGATCCAGAAGATTTGACGGACATTCCATCATCAGAGTACTTTGAGGAATTTCAAACTTTGACGAGGTTGAACCAAGAACCTGCAAAAGATGCATAGACATTCATCAAGAGGTTCCGCACTCAGGAAAGTCTCATTCTATGTCGATGCCATTTATTTCCCCACATGTTATCCTAGCATTGGGACTTAATTATGCTAGCAACTCTACAAGACGTTATGAATGGTAGCTTCACCGCATTAGTATTTTATCAAGTGGTTGAATATGACGTTTCTCCGAATCAAGCATTGAAACATTCATTACTAACGTCCAAGCATGGCAAAGAACACTTTGGGCGTTTCTCCTGCAAGTTCATGTGTTCCACAAATTCAGAAAGCTCTGATGTCTGCACAAGTGTCGAATCCCACTACTGCAACGAAAGGGGTGCTGAATCAACAGAAGATACTCCAGGTCCGAGATGATCAAACCCCTAAGACACTCGATGCTTAAGAAATATACACTTCAACGCTCAAGCATCTAAAAGGCCATAAAATTGTACTCCCAATCAAAGAGTACAACTTGAGCATAAATATCTCGACGGTGACACATTGATTCAACACCAGCACGATCAAAGTGTAACTAAACTACAATCGATAAGTCTTGATTATCCCATGATAAGACTTCTGAAGGATATGCAACATCATTCATGCATGGATGGCACTAACTCCTTCAATATACACTGGGCAACCTGAGGTGATTCCGTGAAACTTCATCAACGGTATTTCTCTACATCACAATCCCCTGCATGATTGAGGAACTTTCTCTCTTCACCAATCACATCCAGTATGAAAACTGCTGATGCTATCTACCGTAACAATGTCGACTCACTGACAAAGCCAGTTCATGGTAAAGTTATGCTTTCAGGAGCATTCATGTTGAACTCTCAGTACATCTTCATCTTACGGACGCGCAACTCGTCAACTAGTTCGTGAATGTAAAAGGCTCACTGGATGAAGGAGCAAAGATTATATATATAATCATGATTGTAGCCTTTTCGGTCTCTGGAGCAACTTCAACCATGGTATCAGCATCAACAATAATCTCTAGAGGAACACAATCCATGATCTTAGCATCGACAAAGATATCTGGAGTGTAATCATTCATGGTTTCAGCACCAACAACGGTCTCAGGAGCAACATCCTTAGGGCTTCATCAACTAATCATTCTCTGAAGTGTTACATATGAAGCGGACTTCTCTAAGAACCAATGATTCATATAAATATGTGTAGACCTAATAACATTCTCACATGAAAGTCTTCCCAAAGATGGCACGACTGGTGGGCATAATCCAAAGTCTTCTACAAGATGTTTTCATCACCTCTACAAATGAGATACAACACACTTCAGGCCATGGGTTTGCAAAATCGTACCAATGGTTGAGGCATGGGACAATGTTTCCTCAACGAAAGATGTTCGTCTATGTCTCTTCTACAACATACCAAAATGGTGCATCAATCGGACATACGAGCTGAAAGATATGGCCTTTACCGTCAGGTCTACGAAATCTGAAAAATTTGTACGGGATTACAAATTACAAATGTGCACGCTCCGTTGGATGACCTCTATAACTCCAAATTGAGTGATTCTTGTCTCATTAGACAACTAAGTCTCTTAGCTTCAAAAGTTGTGGTCAAGCATCAAATTAAGATGTCGTATGAGGTTCCTACAGCTTCCAGAGCGTACAACATGTAAGCAGCAATTCTTAGACGGGATTCATAACTTCCACAGTCGATCGGTGTCCACCAGGTCTTTTCGCTAAGTCCTTCA
Organism: Papaver somniferum; assembly: GCF_003573695.1. Classification (NCBI taxonomy): domain Eukaryota; kingdom Viridiplantae; phylum Streptophyta; class Magnoliopsida; order Ranunculales; family Papaveraceae; genus Papaver; species Papaver somniferum. The sequence continues at coordinate 93,938,991 of NC_039364.1, read as the reverse complement.
TCAAGGTACCTCCAACTTCGAACACCTAGGTATTTACATCAATTTTTCTACCTGGGTCCTCTATCCAAGTCTTTCCAGAAAAGAAGAGGAAACGAAAAGGAGAGATTTAACAAAATACTGGGGACTGACGATCCACTGATCATGACGATCATTTTTATAGTCCAAGACTCGTGACACCAGACTCTCATGTGCTAATCATTCATCATAAAAGAAATGCTACCACCGGGACATGAAACCATGGTCATTACATCATCCCGTCTCGAGAGAAACCTCAGCTACGGTCTCGTGACCAGGGTTTCAGAAGTGATGTTCTACGACTGACAGAAGCAAGATAGCGCTGCAAGCACAATGCTCATGTATCAATCAAAGGGTCCTGATCTCAAAGGAATCAATGACATTAAAAGCCTCCACCAACCGTTCAAGATACAAGTGAATGGTCTAAAGACACAACATGAATGTTTTACAACAAGCTCGTCTGAGATGATTTTACACTTCCCTGTACAAAACGACGAGCTGGGAGCAATTGGTGAATCATTTGTGGATGGGTCTTACACCATTCTCTTCGTATGGATGTCTTCTTCAACATATCCAAAATTCACAGGAATTGAAGAAACGAGCGAAGAGTTGTGGCCAAAACATTGGACCACATGCCAGCTGAAAATTTTCTGAAGGTCTCCTGGAAGTTTACTGTTTCGTCAATTTCGGATCCTAAACATGCTCGGAACCCAAAAATCTTCTTTGCTAAAGTTTGGAAATTTCCTGGGCATGAGGATACATGGGTAAACCGCGAAAATCCAACATCGAACGAAGATTCTACAACAATTTCAGTGAAGACCTAATTTCTGAATTTTCTGATGACGAATTATGGCGAAATTCTTCGTTCATCCACATCTGAATCAGGAGCTACACCATCAACACAAAGCCGAACTTCATCTTCAGCCAATAGTCTCATTTGCTGAAGTCAGCGGTGCTTATGCTGATAAGGGATGACTCACAGATGATCTAGAGATATACAAAGTACCAGCTTTCCAGCATCTCCGAAAGGTTGATTCATCCCAGGATGAACATCTGCAAACGTCTTCATGTTTGACTTGATATTTCTGGAGTGTTCGCCGGAAGATCCAGAAGGGTGGTTGTAACCAGAAGTCATCACTATCTGAGGCGAAATACATGGAGTCATGGATATACCAACAACAAGCACGCGCTGAAATGGTAACAATCCAACTCTTACCTATTTATAATTTCACTAGTTGTAGTGATTATAACGTCAAAATTTCGAAAATTTGCTCGTTCCTTCAAACCTGCAAAGTCGAGCAAAATTCATTATTCAAAATCATGAGTTGATTTTCATCAAACCATGAACCACCCACGTCAATTTTAACATTCACTGGTTTTTCAAAAATTGGACAGACGTCCATTTTACAATTATGAAAACTCACATACAGACATTATTTCATCATATATAATTGTCTACTTTCAACAGTTGTTGAAAATCAAAACATGATTTTACAAAATATATAAATATTTAACGTGAAACTCACGTAAATTTGAAAAAAGATGTCTATATATTTTGCTCCCTCGCACAAGCATCTGTCTTTGAAGCGAGAGTATATTTTCAAATATTTCTGAAAGCTCGAAGATAAAATTTTCATGAAAGCTCATAAACAAAATTTTATTACTAACAGACGCAATGTCTATTAAAAAAAAAACTTTTTTCTCGTACGAGCATTCACCTTGAAACGAGAGTTTATTCCACTTTGTGAAATCTCACATATTTAAAAAAAAAAATTGTTTTTCGTGAAAGCTCATAGACAAAATTTTATCATTAGACTCAGGTCAATCTTGTTTGTTTTTTAAACTAACGAACGTCCGCGGATTCCCTTTCTTGGTCCCGGACCCGTGAATCCTAAATCGACCAAGGTTCCACCATCGAATCAGCGGTTCTACACCAATTTATACTCACTAAATGATGCTCTATTACGCCACTGGGGTTCCGCTTAAACCATGGTTTGCTCATTCAGTCGAAATCCGGTAATGTCTTATCTTATGACTAAGTTCAATTACTTATTTTTGTTTGTACCTGGAAAATCACCATTCAATGCTGACTGAGGAACATGATTGTTCCTTACTAAGCAGAAGACATAATGTAGATGGTGGATTTTCGACAAAGGGTAAAATTATAAAAGTATACTCTGGATCCGGCAATCAGATGAGTATTGAGGCTCATGTCTCTCAATAAAGCATGAAATCTCATGCCATAAAGCCTCTGATTGAGAAAGTTCTCTCAGAGAAGATGTGGATGTGTAGTCTCTCAGCTGAGACCACGACACATCTCATGAATACTGAGCAATTTCAGTAATTACTCCGGATCCGGCAATCGGATGAGTATTGAGGCTCATGTCTCTCAATAAAGCATGAAAGCTCATGCCATAAAACCTTTGATTGAGAAATTTCTCTCAGAGAAGATGTGGATGTGTAGTCTCTCGGCTGAGACCACGACACATCTCATGAATACTGAGCAATTTCAGTAATTACTCGGATCCGACAATCGGATGAGTATTGAGACTCATGTCTCTAAGCATGAAAGCTCATGCCATAAAATCTCTGACTGAGAAGGCCGTCTCTCAGAGTACATGTAGATGTGTAGTCTCTCAGCTGAGGCCACGGAACATCTCATGAATACTGAGCAATTTCAGTAATTACTCCGGATCCGGCAATCGGATGAGTATCGAGACTCATGTCTCTATGCATGAAAGCTCATGCCACCTCTGATGGACAAAGTATCTCAGGGAAGATGAAGATGTGTAGTCTCTCAGCTGAGGCCACGACACATCTCATACTGTATAAAACCGAAAGATTGGGCGGCTCCTAGATAGCATGTCTGCTAGTATAGAGCGACAACGTCTTCGGGATGTAACCAGGTTTTCCCCGACTATGCAAGAGGAATATGACACTCCAGCAAGTTCATATTGATCAACCCTCAAATAATTAATGCTCCTAGACAGGAAGCCCTTCTAGTATAGAGCCAACAATTAATTATCTTAAATCGTCTGAATATCCAGCAATATTCTACGAGCCATCGTCTGAATATCCATCAATATTCTACGAGTCTTCAATTAATCGCCTGAATATCCAGCAATACTCTACGATTCCCGTTATATTTCGTTACTTCAATCTGTGGTTCTTCCCAGCAGAATTCCATAGGTTAGTAATAAATATTCAACGAAACAGGCATCTGAGCATCGAATAAGCCCTGACAAAAATGGTGCAAGTGTAATTAGCAGATAATGCACAAACTAGTATTTTGAATGCACGAACGAGCATTTCAAAAATACGAACGAACTAGGGACCTATGCAAAATAGGAAGAGAAAATAATAATAATAAATATTAAGCAAAAGCGCCAGGGGACTAGGCTCACCATCCGGCCAGTCATGCCGTGACTAGTCCCGCGCCCAATTTTATATTTTATCATATTTTTACTATTTTCACGAGCTAGAAGAATCCGGTGCATCACAAAAGACTCTTGATGAAATTAACAAGGTCATAGACACGGAATTTGAACGTCGTTTCAATGTTGAAGATTTTGAGATTGATGAAGATTCCGATGAAGAAGAGGAACCTTTTCAAATTCCTTGCAACAATATGGAAGTTATTCCAACTCCGGATCATAATAACGATCCTTCTCCTATTCAAAAGGAGGAGATTGGATGTGACTTACCTATTGCTATAAACGGTATAACACACTCACAAGAAGATCTTACAATTTACACCGAAGAAGATTTTATGAGAGAGGAATGGCCCGATCCGATGATGAGAATGTTGAAGAGATGATGCTAGAGAATAAAACCGAATTGAATGATATTGTGGAAGACCCAATTAAACTTTCCGATGATTTTAATGATGCCAAGACTTTGGTTAAGGTAGAAAAAGATGAAGAATGATTGCAAGATTTGATATAGGACCAAGATATACAAGAGGTACGTAATTCATATGAATTCTCTAAGGATGAAGAGGATTCCGTGACACAAGAGATTGTGCAAGGTTTGTCTAACCCTTTGCATATTGATTCTTCTACTTTACCTTTTATTGGTTTGAATGTATATGCTTCAAAAGTATTTTTGGATGACTTTGTTTCTCGATATCCACCATTGGAAACACTTGATACTAACACTATGCAGGTTTGCCAAGAGGAATACATGGAAGTTCCCAAATTCTATGCTATTTATACACTTCCGAGTGTGGATAAAAATAAGTGTGGGGGAAACTTCCATCGAGCAATAATTTCACTATTGTTTTCTTGTGCTAACATTTGTATGGAGATATTGTTTGCAAAACAGTTACCATGGGTGGATCCCCAAATTTTCAGATTGTTAGTATATGGGGAATGAATCATACAAGAGCAAAGTCGGTCCGTCGACTTTAAAACAAGCGCTTCATGGGAGGCAACCCATAGGTTTTGTATTTATTATCCTTTTGCTTTTTGTCTTGTTTATTTATTTTTCTTGTTCCATATCATGTTAGGATTTCCCACCTTGACTTTACTAGGACGATTCAATTACATTGAGGACAATGTAAGGTTTAAGTGTGGGGGAGTGCTTAAACATAAATAAAAAAAATTGCATAAAACCTCCAACTTGTAGAGATTTTAGAGTCACTAGCATACTTCTAGGTATGTTTACATAGAGAATTCAGACCGACATAACTGAACTTGGAAGTGTTAGGGAACTACGTTCCTATTTCTTACTTGTTAGAGTGTTAAATAATGGATTTAATTATGCCGGTGGAAAATGAGGTACATAGGGAAATGCATTATTAGAGTTGCTGATAAACCATTAGTGGAGACTACTCGTGTTTATATCATGTGAGGCACCGACCATAAATTCTTTGTAGCTGACTAAAAAGCTTCGTTTTGAGTGTGTGTCAACGTACGTTAATTCCGGGTAGAATGGTGAGCTACCCAACTTCACACCAATTTTCAGCACTATTTTTGATCTCTTGAGTGCTAATTTTTTCAATCATGAGGGTGACGTCTATAGATGAAAGCCTCCTTCTTGTAATTCGATTTGCAGTTAGCACCATTTTCTCGACAACAATGGGTCCATAGAACCACCATCATCATCATCAACAAGGGAGCGACATCAAAATCTACAAGGAAAGTTGAAGACATTCAAGGTTAACAAGCAACGGAACAAGAAAAGAGTAAATTTCATAAGTAAAGCAACAAGACAAGGAGCGGAAGTATATACATGTTGAAGACTTATTTACAAGTGCAAAGAAAATCAAAAGGTGAGAATTATTGAAGTTTATGATTTCGAGACGATACAAGTTGTGAAGAATCAAGTGGTAAATACTTTTCCCATGGACATGGTTTGTTTTATTTTCACTTTTTTTTGTATTTTCTTTTTCTTGTTTCTAAAAAAAATGCTAAAACCAGCTAAAAAAAATGAGACTCATGTCTCTAAGCATTAAAGCTCATGCCATAAAATCTCTGACTGAGAAGGCTGTCTCTCAGAGTACATGTAGATGTGTAGTCTCTCAGCTGAGGCCACGACACATCTCATGAATACTGAGCAATTTCAGTAATTACTCCGGATCTGGAAATCGGATGAGTATCGAGACTCATGTCTCTATGCATGAAAGATCATGCCACCTCTGATGGAGAAAGTCTCTCAGGGAAGATGAAGATGTGTAGTCTCTCAGCTGAGGCCACGACACATCTCATACTGTATAGAATCGAAAGATTGGGCGGCTCCTAGACAGCATGTCTTCTAGTATAGAGCGACAACGTCTTCGGGATGTAACCAGGTTTTCCCCGACTATGCAAGAGGAATATGACACTCCAAAAAGTTCATATTTCTCAACCCTCAGATAATTAATGCTCCTAGACAGGAAGCTCTTCTAGTATAGAGCCAAAAATTAATTATCTTAAATCGTCTGAATATCCAGCAATATTCTACGAGCCATCGTCTGAATATCCAGCAATATTCTACGAGTCTTCAATTAATCGCCTGAATATCCAGCAATACTCTACGATTCCCGTTATATTTCGTTACTTCAATCTGTGGTTCTTCCCAGCAGAATTCCATAGGTTAGTAATAAATATTCAACGAAACAGGCATCTGAGCATCGAATAAGCCCTGACAAAAATGGTGCAAGTGTAATTAGCAGATAATGCACAAACTAGTATTTTGAATGCACGAACGAGCATTTCAAAAATACGAACGAACGAGGGACCTATGCAAAATAGGAAGAGAAAATAATAATAATAAATATTAAGCAAAAGCGCCAGGGGACTAGTCTCACCAGCCGGCCAGTCATGCCGTGACTAGTCCCGCGCCCAATTTTATATTTTATCATATTTTTACTATTTTCACGATCTCATGAAAATCTTCTTGTGCGAGCAAATTTCCTTTATTTCAGAGAAATTATCTAAATCACATGATTTTATCAAAAATAATAAAATTAGGGAAAGGTGTCGCGGGACCGAGCACCAGCCGGCCATGTCTTGGCCGTGGCTGGTCCCACACCTCACGTCTCCATTATTTTATTATTTCTCTCAAATTATGAAAATTCCTTGATTTTATGAATTTTCCCTAAAATCAGGAAAATTACCTAATTTTATGTATTTTTATCTAAATCACATGATTTTATCAAAAAATAATAAAATTAGGGAAAGGTGTCGCGGGACCGCCGGCCGGCCGGTCATGCATTGGCCGTGGCCAGTCCCACACCTCACGTACCATTATTTTATTATTCCTTCTCAAATTATGAAAATTCCTTGATTTTATGAATTTTCCCTAAAATTACCTAATTTCATGTATTTTCTCTAAAATCATGGAAAATATTAAAAAAATTAGGAAAACTTGTGGGACCGGGCTCTAGCCGGCCGGCCATGCCCTAGCCGGACCCACACGCCCATTATTTTATTATTATTTGGTGTTTGGTTTCCTGATTTCATGAAAACTCCCTGATTTCAACAAAATAACTTAGTTTTCAACAAATCCCATTGATTTTATGAAAAATTATCTAAAATCATCAAAATTACATAAAATTGGGAAGAGTGCCTTGGGGCCCGCGCCCATTGTTTGGCCGGCCATGCCACGACCATTGTCGGTCCCACACTCCCATTCCCTATTTTATATTTTAATTTATGTCTCTCATCTCATGGAAGTTCCCTAATTTCGCCAAACTCTCCAGTTTCATGGAATTTCCCTTAAATCAGAGAAAAATACATAAAATCACATAAAACTGGGAAACGCATGTGGGACCGCGTGTCAGCCGGCCATACCCTAGCCGGGGCCGGTCCCACACCTTGTGATTCCTTGTTTATTTATTATTTTCATCATCTCATGTATTTTTGCCGGTTTCAGCAAAACCATGGATTTTGCATATTTTCTCCAAATGTTGCTCAAACGTGCATCAGAAAATATCAAAATTCTCAGGACTGAAGCACGGACACTATGGTGACAAGGGCACATCCCCTTGACCGACCAAGGGTGACCCTGAGGCTTGCAAACAGCTGGTCCTGCATGTTTTAGTGATTTTAACCTAATTTGCTCAGTTGCTCATATTAGGTTCGAACTATTTCCAAACAATTGGAAGTTCGCTCAAACGACCATCAAGATCATCAAGATCCGGTATCATGACCTCTTGGTCGGCCCATCATATTTTCTACATCAGGTTTTATGATTTGTTGCTCACACGAGCATTATTTCAGTAAATGATTAAACCAGCATTTAATCATTCTTTCACCAACTGGTCCTCAAGAGGTATGTTTCTTCCAGTTTCGCCCACTTTACATTTCTTTATTTATCTTTACTCTTTTGTTCGCTGATTCTTGCGACATTCTACAGATCCAGAAACTGAAAGATAGCTACCATAGGACTGGGAAAGCCAATACCTTGTTAGCTCTTCACTCATACACAAATGAGGTAAGAAATATTCTTTTATGATTTTAAACAATATATTGTTGCCTCTATTTATTATCTTCATTTGTGTGTGAATATTATTGCTGAAGTAGAAGAACCCACCAAAGCTGCGACGGCTGGTGATAAGGGTAAAGATATTCTTCGCAAAGGAAAATCATCTGCATCCTCTTCAAAGAAAAGAAAGAGAGGGAATTCTCCTCCTCTTTCAGATGTTCATTTCCCTGATGGTTCTGAAGATGATGAAAACAACAAAGATGATGATGACGACTCTGCTACGAATAAAGATTCTCCACCTGAATCCTCTATGGCACAGTTATCTGGTATCTTCTCTGATTCTTGGCAAGGGATGGGAGATAATTGCCTCTCCAATATATGAAAAGCCCTCGCAACTATTTGTGATACTCTTTTGTTGGATGGTGATAGTTCTCTTCGTGGGGTCTCCAGATCAGTGACTCCTAGCTTCCTAAATTCTCTCAATAGTTTGGTATGCCTTCGTCTTTTTAATTCTTCATTATTGTGACTCAAAATTTCTTTTTATTTTAACATTTCTTGTATTTTCTCGCAGGCTGGAAAGGCTTCTTTCCCTGCTGCCTCAGATCTGGAGAGGAGACGCGAAATTCTTTCCCTAAGGGTCTTCGTGAGAAGAACGAACAATTAGAAGATGAAGTCAAAGGTCTTTGCGAGAAGAACAAACAAATAGAAATTGATTCTTCTTCGCACAAGAATAAAATCTCTAGTCTTCAGCAAGCTAATAATCAACTCTATGGTATGTTACTTTTCTCCTTTCCCTTCATTCATTCATCCTGTTGTTTTATCTTATTTGATTGATCCTTTTTGCAGACATTTATGGTCTTTCTGATGAAGCTACCGTTCTTCGTTCATTTCCTAATGCCTTGGATAATGACACCCTTCTTGAGCATCTTAATAAATCTTTAAATAGTTTCTCAAATAATAAAATTTCATCTCTTTCTCTGAACGAACTGAGATCCAAATTTCTCCTCTTAGAGATTGACCATAGATCTAGTTTAGGCTTAGCCAACCAATTTAAGCGTTTCTTTCTTAATTCTAAAGAGAAAATCAATGAGATAAGAACCAAAATTAGCGGTCTCATAGATGATAAGGATCACGTTTCTAACCAAGGTGCTGAGACTTTGGAGAAATTCCAAGAAATTATTCTTGAAGTTCAACTTGAACGGGATGAAGCTAACCGCCAAAATGCCGTGCTTAACGAGAGAGAAAACCAAATTCGTTCTCGTTTCCTTATAAATAATGAGGATGAATTCGCTTGGGCTGCGAAAATCTTAGACGATGCCAGAAAAGATTTAGGTGTAAATGTTAGTCTCCAAGTTGAGCATACAGCCTTGATTAGGGATATGATTTCTGACAGAGAAGGTTATTAACTGTTCTTCTTTACCAGTCTTTTGTTTCTTATGAATTTTCATCAAGTTATTAATTGATTGCCTTTTACTCGCAGGTTCTGAAAGTAGATATCGCGAAAGAATTGAAGAACTTGAAGCTGAGAAAGGGGAACTCACAAAGAGTATTTCTTCTCGCAACGACAAATATTCTATATTGAAGAATCAATTCAAGATCACTGTTGCGAACTTTAAGAATGACTCTCTGCATTTTCGCAATCAAACTATTCAAATGGTTTGCGATGACCATAGTATTCCTCATTCTGACTATCCTTGTCTCTCAGAGGAGATCCCAAAGAACGCTCCTAGTTTGATCATCTCTGATAGCGAAGCTGATGATGATGAATCTGATGGTGATGAAGGTTCTGATGGAGGTAAAGGTTCTGATGAGGATGAAGAAGAGAGCAAATCTGATGAAATGATGATGGATCAAGTAAGAAGTAGTCTTTGTTTCTTTCTTTGATCTTCTGTAATACTTGTACATTTATTCCTTCTTTTTGTATATTTGCGAATTCTCTTGGTTCCCCATATTCCTTAATATATAAGTTTCTTTTATTTTGACCTGCATTCATTAAGACAATTCTTCCTTGCAATATGGTTAATCAACATAATCATTAATTTTTAACTTTCTGCGTAAATTTATCATGTGGAGACAAATAACATTTTCTGATTTCATTTATTCCCATACTTGCCTCTGTTATTTGTATCCAAATGAGAGATTTTGCAGATTTCTCTTATTTTGTGCCTCAGCTTCGCAGTTGTTTCGGTATAATTTCGCAATCATATGCGAAGTGAATTTTATTTTTTTTCAAAATTTCATTTTTGTGTGGTCTTATTTTGCCTTCCTAGTTAAAGGTTTTATCATGCCACCCCTTGTCATTGCGAAAAAATCGCAGGACGTCCTTGCACTTTCATGCAAAAACCCATTGATCTTGCCTTAATTTTTTATTTTATATTATTGCTTCTTCAGGAATGTTGCGACAATATGACAGGCCTAAAATTCTTGTGAAAATAAAGCCCCATTACATTGCCGTCTTGCGACGAAATCGCAGAACGTCTTCGCACTTTCATGCGAAAACCCATTGTTCTCGTCTTATCTTTTTCTTTTGTATTATTGCGTCTTCAGGATTGTCGCACAAATATGACAAGCCTTAATACCCTTGCGAGTTAAAAGCCTCATGACATTTGCGTCTTAAGACACTTATCAGCTCCCTAATGGAGGGTGCCTCCCTTATCTTCCCCCTGGTTTCCCCTTCAAGGAGGCGTACCTCTACCATACAAGGTTGGCTCCTCCCATCCGGTCTTAACAACAACCAGTTATTTTCACAGCCTCTTATCCATTTTACCTATAGGGATTATGGTTACGAGACTGCACCCTAAGTGGGGTTTTCTTCGGGCCGAGTGCAGTATAAGCCAAGACTTGTCAATAATGGCAAGGTACGCTCCAGATGCCCCTGGCACTCTTGACTCAACCGTGTACCTCGGCGCCTTGGTCAAATTCTGCACTCCTTGGGAGAGTCCTTATTACCTTAGTCGCCCAACCTAAGTCATATGCTTAAGCTGAGAATCCAAGGTGCCTCTCCCGGATGGGCTTTATTGACCCCAAATCTCCATGACTCAGGTTCCGGTAGCGGTGTAGCCTTTCTCTGAGCCATGCAACAGGTACCCCCTTATATGACGTACTTTAGGTCTTACATTTGCCTCTTGCGAAATTGTATTCGCGAACTAGGGTGTACGCCATAAAGGTTCTCCCCTTTCTCTTTTTTCATCGTTCTCTGATTGTCTTTTGTAGAATTCATTATCTCTGCGAGATTCTCGCACATCATCATATCGTATTTGCATTTCGCAATCTCAATTTTGTCATTCAATAAAATGTATTTTTGAGAATTTTATTTTTTGCGAGAGTGTCGCAACAAATCAATCATTCATACATTTTTTATTTTTATTACCTTTGCCATTCTCTGCTTCTTTGTTATTTTCTGCTACTGCTTCCTTGGTAGTGGTATGTTCACCATTTCTTATTCTGAGCTAACATTAGTTTCGCAACATTTCTTCTTCTTTTCGTTCGATTGCATCCACCATCAATCTCTCACTTCTTTGTGTCTCTTTGATTTTGTGTCGCCAACTTTCTTTCTTGTTTGCTCTTCCTTCGCAGGATTCTACCTCAGCTTCGTAACACTTCTTTCCTTCAACCCAATCTCCCTTTGTGATTCCTACACCGCTGGGGTGGGGGAATTTGATGCACTGGTGGAAAGTTGAAGCTACACCTAGAATCCCATGTAGCCAAGGTCGACCAATTAATGCATTGTAGGGTGATTCTACGTCAATGACATAGAATAGGATTTCAGAAGATATTCCCTTCAATGGAATTCGCATAGTAACCTCCCCTTTAGGCTTGTTGGCAGTACCATTAAAACCATATATCTTATATGTTGATGGTATAAGATCATCATCTCTTCCTCACATAGTTTTATAAGTATGATAAAATAAGATGTTCACAGAGCTTCCAGTATCGATTATAATCCTATTAATTTCCCATGAATCTTCAGCTTCATCATCCTCATCTTCTTTCGGTTTTGGATTAATTTTAATTTTACCACCAATGGATTGTCATGTACCTCTCCACCTTCGGGGACTTCTTCTGCGGTAAAAGAAATAGTTTGTTTCTGCCATTCCTTTAGTGTCGAGATTTTCGCAATGTTCATAATTTCTCTTCCATCATTGTCTCTTGCGAACACTCTACTTAAAACATTATCATGAAAATATTCAATTGTCTTGTATGAATGTACGATAGAGTGACAGAATAGATTCTTTGCTTTTGCACCAACTTCTATGAAGAATGTTTCCTTCTTTTTCACCGTGTTTACTCTGTGATGCTCTGGTGGTGGTGGTGGCAATGGTTGAGAATGTGGTGCCCTACCAAAAAGTGGTTTAGTTTTCCTTGATCTATCATTCTCAGAATAATTCTTTTTGTATTTCTGCAATCATTTGTAGTATGTCCATGAAAATGATGATAAGAACAGAACTCATGACTTCTGTGGTTTGGAGGTGGTTCCGTTCCCATGTTCCATGTTGTTGGTATATTCTCCATCAAAATTATAGATTCCCATATTTTCTCCACACTTGCATTTAGAGGTGGAATCTTGATTTCTTCCCATACTACCTTGTGACCTCCTTGTCCTCTATTATAGTTTTGTCTTTGACCTCCATAAGTTTCTTGCGGCTGATCGAGTCTTTGAATCTTGTTATTTCCATCATGATTGTAGAAATTTATTTCTCTTTCATACTCCTATTGATCTCGGCTTCCCATAGCCACCAGTTTCTGTTGATTGTTGCCCGTCACCTTTTCTTGTTGTACTTGCGAAGTGCTCGCCACTGTGTTTATTAGTTTGGGTAACAAGATTGCATTCGCTGTTTGTGAACTGGTGTTCGCAACCGGGTATGATTCCATTTCATTTTGCCTTTCCTCTAGAGAAATATATTCTTCCTGAAGTTCTCGCAATTCAGTCATTGTGATCGTATTCTTGACTCTGAAAATTTGGATATACAATAGATTGGTTGCGAACATAGCATTGATAAATGATAAGATAAGATATCTCATCCACACGGCCAGCCATTTCGCTACACATAGTCCTCCATCTTTTAGTTAGGTGCTTCAAACTTTCGCCAATCCTTTGCTTTAATCCAAACACGTCTTCAATACCAGGTCGCGAAGAATTGTTACTTATATATGCCCCCAGGAATGTAGTCTGCAAAATACTTGCATAATAAAAGAATTGTTACCAAATTGTTACTTATTTGGTAAACCTTCGAACCATTTTAACGCCTCCCCTGTTAAGCTGGATGCAAAATACTTGCATAATACGACATCATGATTTTTCCATTGTAGCATGCACCTCACATAGGCTTTAATGTGTTGAATGAATTGCACAAGTTTTTCCATCAAAAATGTTGGTTAATGCAGGCAAATTGCATTTCGGGGGTATTCCTCCTAGCTGTACTTCTCTTGTAAATGGAGTTTTCTCAGCTTCCTCTATAGCTTCATCTAATTGTCTTCTGCCTACTTCTCCTCTATTGTTCAGCATTCCTCTCATTTCTTCCAATTCTTTTAAGATTTGTCCACTTACGTCTGAATTTTGATCCATTGGTCTCTTTAATTTCGCCTCCCTTCTTCTACGTTAATGTCCTTCTTCTCTTGCGAAATTATGCATTTCTTCTTCATCATCCTCATCTCGTCTTCTCCTGCGATTCGCTTCCTCATCTCTATCTTGAATTCTCATATGATGATGTCTCTCATTTTTCCCTCCATGATTTTGTTCATTTCTTATCAATTCCATTCGTTGTCTTTCAGCCCTCCTCTGTACTCTATCATATTCTTCATTGAGATTACCGTTATTCCGGTTTTGTGTACGCCTTCTTTCTCGATTGTCGTGATTATTCTTGTGAATCGCCTCCTGCAGCTCTTGCTCTTCCATTTCTGCTCTCAATATTTCACGTTCGCGAATTAAACGTGTTTGTTCAGCATAGTGTCTTTCAATTTCCTCTTCAATCGTTTGTTGATTTCTTTGAGCTTCTCTCTCATGTAAAATTCTCCTTCCTTCCTCTCGATTCCCTTCGCCATCTTGATTATTTAGTCTATGATGTTGTCCATTCTCTTGATTTCTATCATTTTTCCTATCACCAAAAGTTTCATTTTGTGGAACGTAGCGATCATAAGTTCTTTCTCTATCTTCGCAATGTTCTTCATTAGGATTTGGTATTTCTTCTCGAATATTATTTCCAGCATTAACTGTGGGTGAGTTTCGCCTCATCTCACTTCTAGTCGATCTTGAATATGATCTTGTAGTACTTCTCGATGTTCTACTCTGTAATCTCATATTTTCCATCCTCAATTCGTGATTTTTCCTTGTTAGATTTGCACGCTCTTCTGCCTCAGCTCTTCTTTCTTCATGTATTCTTCGTCTCAACATTTCTAATGCTCCAATTTCCTCATCTCCATGAATTATTCCTTCATCTGCTTCTTGATTTCTCTCTACCTGTCTATGGTTCCTGGTTTGCTGCTCTTCTTCTACTTCTTCTGTTGAATTTGATTGCCAAGTGTGTATACTCACCCTATCATAATCTATATTCCTTCCTTGTACTAGTGTTTGTTGAACTGGTGGTTGAATTTGATTTTCTCCATTATTTCTAATTCTAGTAGATTCTCCCATTTCACTTCTTTCCCTTCCAGCAAGTCTCTTGCTTCTTCTAACAGTAGTTGGTTGTTCTGATGTATTTCTTCTTCTAGCCATTTCTTCAATATTAATGAATTGCAACAGATTATGTAAAATTCTTAACCAATTACTCCAAATCTTCAAAAATCTCAATATTAATCTTCAATTTTTTTCTAGAAAAATCATCAATCTTCAATTGTTTCCTGTTTCTAGCGCCATTATGTAGTTGCAGGAAATCCTACACTACACCCTTCACAAGATTTCATTAATATTCAACTCATTTTAGATTAACAATCTTAATTTTATTGATTAATCTTTTGAACAATCTTACAAGAAAAGAGAAAGGGAATAAGAACATCAACCACACTTGATTTTTCTCTCTCCTGTTTGTTAGCTACTACTCTCCAAAAAGATCTCTCCTCTTTCCTTACAATTGAATGGCTATTTATAGGGAATTACATAATGGATGACAGCTAATCTGTCCTTTATTTTCGGATATGGATTGCGACATTATCGCAACCTTACAAATGTTAATCTCGAAGACTCCCTAATTTTCGCAGGACCATCACATTTTTCTCATGATTTAGCTGACGTCGTTTATTATGTAATTTTTGAAGTTGTTTTGCGACACTGTTGTGTTGCGTTGTTAATAATTTCGCTGAGGCATTATTGCTGCGAGATTCTGATCCTACACCATGAGTATATGGTAATCGGTCCTGGTAATTGATGTAATCGATCCTGCTAACTGATGTAACCAGTCCTGGTAACTTGTGTGACCGATCACAAGTATTTCCATATTAAAGTATAACCGATCCTAGTGATTGGTAGACCCAATTGAGCCCATATATGTGATTTGAAATTTGATCAATCACATAGTGATCTGGAAATACTGGTGAACCAATTATAAACTTGTTTGGAAATGTGGTATAACCGATTCCAAGAATGTAAATCCATGTAAATATGAATAAGGATTTACAGTGAAAAATATGTTAACATACTTTGAACATGTACAATAACTCTTATCATTTATTGTTCAAATATATTCCGTAGTACTTAAGGAGATCCTGTGCCGAAATAAATTGAGAATCTTTTATTTAAGGTTTTGGTTTTATATGCTTTAATTACCAGCAATTAAGTGCATATCTCTAGAGAATAAAAATTAGTAATGTGCATTTACTAATTGGAGATTTTCTATTCAGAGATTTCGGAAATTTTGGACAAGCATTTATTTGAAATAGGAAAACCGAATTTTGCTATTCACTGCATATCTTGAGAATATTTTTGGTTTTGAAAATTCCTTGGTGTCCAAACATCCTTGGTCTGTAAATACCTTAGTTTGCATTTCTAGCAAACTATTCTAAGAGCCAGGCAAACTTCATCTTTTTGTTGTTTCTGGTGGAGCCGTCTAATCGGAGAGGAAAGTATCCTAATTAGGTGAAATCTCTTACAACCGCTCGTTTATAGACTTTTGTGGTATCAAGAAGCTCTACGAGTACCGTTGGTGGGAAAATAGATAATCACAGTGTTATTAGTTTTCGATTGATTTGATTGACTAACGGTTGTTGAAACTTTGATTGCACCTAGTTTGTTTAGTCTTGAGAATCTTCTCTTCTGATATAAGATTCACTCAAACTAGATCGAAGTATCGACGAGATATTTAGAATGTTTGTAGATCTAAAGACATCTTGTGATAATTTATTGTTAACAGACTCCATTCTATGTGTGATTGATCACAAGAGATTCAAGTGGTGTTGTGCAGGTGTTTATTCAAGATTAAAGAAGATTTGAAGACGAAGAAAATTTCTTATTAGTTCTCTTATCTTTGGGTGTGCACAAATCTTGATCGGCTAGGATCCAACTAGAATCAGATTTATTCGATTGATTAGATGCGTGAGATCGGCATCACTTTATATTTTCTTGTTGGAATCTAAACTTGACTACTTCGTAGTTATTGGATAGATTGATCTAACCAGACAAAGGAGTTTATTAGATTAAACGGAAGATCCTTTGCATATGACGTGAGATATCTTTATGTTGAAAAAATCGAAAGAGTTTACTAAACAAATTTGTTGTTCCTTTACTGTTTGGAATCCGATCTAAATGAATTTTTTCCATTGGGTGCACTCATCGAAGTCGGAAGCGCACGGATATTGAGGAAACTAAGTGAACTAGGGGTAGTTTCTTGGTCTCAACTATACGAAGTTGGTTTAGATTTTGTATAGCGGCTTAATTCTGAGAGTATTCAATTCTGGACTAGGTCCCGGGGTTTTTCTGCATTTGCAATTTTCCTCGTTAACAAAATCTTGTTGTGTCTTTTACTTTTCTATTTCCGCAATTATAATTGTTTTATTATAATTAAAAGTAAATTACACAAACGTTAACTCCTCTTGGTATAGGTTTTGGAAATGCATTCATTTCCTCGAATCTTACTGCTTGGACCAACTCTTGGTATAGGTTTTGGATATGCATTCATTTCCTCGAATCTTACTGCGTGAACCAACTCTTGCTATAGGTTTTGGAAATGCATTCACCTATACCCAAGAGTTGGTTCACGCAGTAGGATTCGAGGAAATGAATGCATTTCCAAAACCTATACCAAGAGTTGGTTCATGCAGTAAGATTCTAGGAAATGAATGCATTTCGGATATACTTGATAGTGATCTTATAGAGTTTGGTTAAGTCCGACCCTATTATCAAGTATCATAATTTGGTAGTCGTATTTTCTCGATCTCGTATCCATAGACAATCACACAAAGTGTGAATACTGATTTGTTGCATTATCTCGACTTTGTCCATAGACGATCACTTTCGGTAAGAGGACTTATAGGTGGATAAATAAAAGACTGTGGTGTATTTGGGTACCCTCGTCTTTTCAGGGGTTCTTCGACAATTCTGGATCTCAAAACCCTAATATAGTTTTCATAACCCGATGACTAGTCATAACTATCAACTAGTCGTCAAGGATTTGGGATGAATATTGTATCGACCCTGCGAATGTTACTTTCAGAGATGGAAAGTCGTCACCATATTCAACCAAGGAAGATAACGACTAAAGGTAAACGTGAAAAGTCTTCAGGGTATACGAAGAGATACCCTAACGACCGCAGAACTGCAATTCAAAATTTTCAATTTTTCCGACTTAATTTGACATTCAAATAACAAAATAAAGTATTGTATTGAGTTTATATAATCAATTACTTCATCAATCTCGTCATTTCTTCGGTTTCTTCACCTTCAGAGATTTCTTCTTCACCCATTGTTTTTTTCCCGTTTGTATGTTAGATAGTTTTTGCAATTCCAAGGTCATCACGATTAGGTTTCCAGAAATTTGTTTCATACGCTTCTACATAAGTGACGATGAAATTTTCGAATTGAAGATTTCGAAGAATTAATCAACGATTTTTTCAAACGATGAAATGATGGAGAGGGAGAAGAAAACGATGGAAAAAGAGACGTAGTGGCCGTCAAGTTAGAAGGAAAAAGAATAAATTGATTTGAGTTTAATAAAAAAAAGGGTAGTTTTATTGGGATTTGACGAGGGTGGTTTCATAACTTTACTCTATTTTGACACCTTTTAGCCTTTCTTCTGGCCCACTTTAATTTTTGTATACCATAATTAATTTAGTATACCCAAATCGGCGCGTATAAAACAAAATATTTATTTGAAAAAATATTTTAATCTTATTTTTCTACTTAGTTGATTGGGTGATTAGTGAAACTGTTAGGATAGCTAATCGTATGTAAATGCGAAATTTTATTATCAACTGATTAAATGATTCAATAATGGACGTACAACCTTACGAGATAATTAATATGTAAAATTCAAAATGACGAACTTTGTAGAAAAGTGTAGTCGCAGGAAATCCTACACTACACCCCTCATATGATTTCATTGTTGATCAACTCATTTTTAGGTTTACACTCTTAATTTTATTGATAAATCCTTGAATGTTCTTACAAGAAAATATAAAGAAGTCAAGAATGATCTCTGCTCTGAACTTTCTCTCTCCTATTTACTTGTTTCTTACTCAAAAAAGATCTCTCTCTTTCTTTACAACTCATACGACTATTTATAAAGAAATACATAGTGGATGACAGCTAATCTGTCCTTTATTTTCGGGTATGGTTTGCGACATTCTCGCAACCTTACAAATGTTAATTTTGCAAACTCTCTAATTTTCGCAGAACTATCATATCTTTCTCGTGATCTTTGTTGACGTCATTTATTTTATCATTCTTGAAATTGTTCTGCGACGCTGTTGTGCTGTGTCATTGATAATTTCGCTGAAACGTTGTCGTTGCGAGATTCTGATCCTACATCTTGCCTCTTCTCATATCTTCTCTGAAAAGTAGAGAATGATGTGAGAAATGCCGCAGCTGCTTATCTTTTCATATTCTGCATTTATCACACGTATTATTTCTTCCATTTATTTCTCGACACGTCTTTTGTAACCGTTACTTTTTAACCGCTTATATCTTTCCGTATTAATCGTGTTTATTTTTTCGAGGATAAATTCCTTCTATATATATATTCCTTTTCACTCTCTTCTTCTTTCTTTTTATCTTCTTTGCAACTTCATCGTTCTTCTGCAAATTCCATTATTGCAACTTTTCTTCTATCTTCTTCAATCTTTTTAATTTCTTTTTCATCTTCATACTATTTCTTCTGCAAATCTTCATAGTTCATAATTTTCTTCGAAACGATCTCCCTGCTATTATCTTCCATGGATTCATCAAGGTTAGTTTTCTTTTTTCTTCTTTATGAGTTTTGCTGAAATTGAACTTGTTTATTGCCTTATTTGATGTTGTTTATGTGATTTCCATACTCTTGCTATTTCAGCAAAAGCGCTTCCAACACTAGATTTATAGTTCAGAACCCTAACATTCCCAAGTCGCAGCATAAGGTTGTTGTGCATATAAGAAAGTCTGTGAATGAGAAGGTAGTAAGAAACACTATCCTTTTATAATAACAATATTGTTGCCTCTGTTTCTTATCTGGATTGTAATTCGCAGGGTGATAAAGATGTTAATAAACCAAACAAGAAATCTCGCCACCTTAAAACTGTTCCAACTTCTGTTCCCTTCCATTTACTCATCTCTTCTAAATCTTCTGCGACATCTTCGCAAGATAAACCTTTATCTCCAATTCGTGAAAAATCTGCCTCAGACTTCATTTCTTCAGCTGACCTCTCAATGATTGAAACTCCCCTTGTTGATACTGCTGTGAATGAAACCTCTTCTCTTCCTCTTTCGAAAGAAACCGTGGAAGGGATAGATATTGCCTTAAAAGTTTTATCTGAAGTTCTGGATGATGTCAAGAAGTCTTATACTGATCCCATCAAGTCTAATGTTTGCGAAATTCTGAGCAAGCATTTGGGTTCTGACAGAGCTGCTTCCCAGACAGCTTTGGAAAAAGAATGTAATGCTTTTCGTCTCGAAAATCAGAAGCTTCGGAATGTTTTACTGGATCGTGATAATCTTCGCAGGAAGAATGATGAATTGAGAGGTATAATTTTCTTTTCTGTGTCTTTAATTTGCCTTTTGAATGGTTTTATCCTTCCCATATTTAATTATCCTTGAAATCCCTCTTTCGCATGTTAAGCTTTAAACCAGAAACGAATAATGGAGAGATATCAATTTGAATCTGCTGTTGAAGAAGCTCGTGTTGATAAAGAAATCTTGATGGATCAATATAACCAATTAGATAACCTCTATTCATATTCTCTTGATCATATAAATAACCTTACCAATGAAAATACTCAATTAATTCAAAGACAAGATTTATTAAGTAATGAAGTATCTCGTCTTTCTTATTCTTTAACTAAAGCTAATTTAGGGATGGAAACTTTATCATATGAGAATAAAACCTTGTCCTAAGAGAAGAGAACTTATTTAAACAAGATGGCGATATCTTTGCAACAACTTAGTATTCTTCAAAAAGTATGTGATGACCAAGAGCAATCTCTTCGCTCTTTGAGAAATGAACTTAAAGAAGTAACAGAGTCATCTATCGCTGAAAGAGATACACTCATTCAAGGTAGAATATCTTTAAGTGTAAAGGCGAATCATCTTAAAGAACAATATTCCAAATTAGAAGAATCTTATTCTTCTCTTGTGAAGAAAAATGCCTTTCCTATTTCTAAAGAGAAAAATCTTCAGTCTCGACTTAAAGGTTTAGTTGGAGATAAATTTGATGACGCAATGGACAGTTGGGAGAATAGTTGTTTGTCCTTGATTCAACACCTTATTTCGCAAAAGGAAGGTAGTCATAATAGTTTGACTTCCTTAATTATCTTTTCTTTGTCATATCTCTCTGAATTCCTTATCTTAATAAAATTTTGTATTCTATTTTTCGCAGAGTCTGAGAAGAATCTTCATTCTTCTATTTCTGTTTTGGAGGCTAAATATGCCAAAATTCGCAAAGAAAATGCATTGCTCGTCTCTACCCTTAATGGTTCTCGCGACCGAGCAGAAAGAAGACTTGATTATCTTGCTTATTTTAAGGATATCCAAGATAAGAATCATCATAGAGCACTTCTTCGCCAAATTCATCTCCCGGCTGAAGTCCTTGTAAATGACATTTTATTGTCCAACTCTCTTCCTCCTATATCAATTGATCCTTTAGAAGTAGATGATGATGAAGTTCCTCGTCCTGCTGATAGTGATTATGATTACGAAAGCGGTGCAGAGGATAATTTCTTAGAAGATGAAGAAGAGGTTCCTTCTAAAGAAGCATCTGCTGGTGTTAATCAGAATGAGAAAGAAATTTCTCCTGAAGAAGTAATTGCTGGCGATAATCAAGATGCTAGTCAAGGCGAAGATCAAAACCGAAATGAAGGAGAGGCTTGCGAGAATATTGGCGAAGAATTTCTGTTATCTCCTGCTACTGAAATTAATACTGAAGCTTGAGCTTCTTATCTAGCTTTGTCTTCTTGAACTGTCTTATTTTTATCACTTTTGCGAGTTACATTTTTCAACCAACTTTGGAGTCAACTTTTCCTTTTAATATTTTGTTGATGAAAAGATAATGCTTCTTGTGTATTATTCCATACTTGCCTCTCATTATCTTTCTTGCAAAAAATAATCTGTTACGAATACTTATAATATTTTTTTTATCATATGGTCTTATTTTGCCTTCCTAATTAAAGGTCTTATTATGCCACCTCTTGTCATTGCGACAAAATCGCAGGACGTCCTTGCACTTTCATGCAAAAACCCATTGATCTTGCCTTAACTTTTTCTTTTGTATTATGGCCTCTTCAGGAATGTTGCGACAATATGACAGGCCTAAATATTCTTGCGAAAATAAAGCCCATGACATTGCCGTCTTGCGACGAAATCGCAGGACGTCTTCGCACTTTCATGCGAAAACCCATTGATCTCGTCTTATCCTTTTCTTTTGTATTATTGCCTCTTCAGGATTGTTGCACAAATATGACAAGCCTTAATATCCTTGCGAATAAAAAGCCTCATGACATTTGCGTCTTAAGACACTTATCAGCTCCCTAATGGAGGGTGCCGCCCTTATCTCCCCCTGGTTGCCCCTTCAAGGAGGCGTACTTCTACCATACAAGGTTAGCTCCTCCCATCCAGTCTTAACAACAACCAGTTGTTTTCGCAGCCTCTTATCCCTTTTACCTATAGGGCTTATGGTTACGAGACTGCACCCTAAGTGGGGTTTTCTTCAGGCCGAGTGCAGTATAAGCCAAGACTTGTCAAGAATGGCAAGGTACGCTTCAAACGTCCCTGGCACTCTTGACTCAACCGTGTACCTCGGCGCCTTGATCAGATCTGCACTCCTTGGGAGAGTCCTTATTACCTTAGTCGCCCAACCCAAGTCATATGCTTAAGCTGAGAATCCAAGGTGCCTCTCCCGGATGGGCTTTATTGACCCCAAATCTCCATGACTCAGGTTCCGGTGGCGGTGTAGCCTTTCCCTGAGCCATGCAACAGGTACCCCCTAATATGACGTACTTTAGGTCTTACATTTGCCTCTTGCGAAATTTTATTCGCGAACTAGGGTGTACGCCATAAAGGTTCGCCCCTTTCTTTTATGTCATTGTTCTGTGATTATCTCTGCGAAAATTTCGCACATCATGATCTTGTTTTGATATGAGTAATCTTGCAATTATTCTTTCAGAATCCATAACTTCTCAAAGCTTCTTACGGATAATATCTTTTTAAGTACAACCTGTTCCATGGTCTGTCTAATCTATGACCAACATCTCTTCCTTCTGGATCCATTAATCTATAAGCTCTGTTCCAACTATCTCCTTAATGATGTAAGGTCCATCCCATTTTTTCGCTAATTTTCCACCATTTTCTCGCTGATATATTGGTGTTTCTCGCAGAACTAAATCTCCTGGTTGAAATTCGCGTATTTTGACACGTTTATTATATTCTCGGCTAATCTTCGCTGATAATTCTCCATATGTTGTAAATTTTTTCTCTTCTTTCTTCTAATTCATCAAGTTTATTTAAAATCAAGCCCGCACTAAGATTTTTCTCCCAAGCTTCTCTTTTTGTTGTCGGAATAACAACTTCTGTTGGTAACACCGCTTCAACTCCGTATGTTAAACAAAAAGGTGACATTCCAGTAGCTTCTCTTCTAGTTGTATTATAAGCCCATACTGCATTATGTACTTGTTCGCACCATGCTCTGTGATGTCCTTCCAATTTCTTCTTTAATATATCTGCAATTGTTTTGTTTGTTGCTTCTACTTGCCCATTAGCTTGTGGATACAAAGGAGTAGATTTCCACATTTTATCTTGAATGCATTAAGTAGCATTTATATTCTGTCCTTCAAATTGTTTCCCATTATCAGATACCAACTGTGCAGGAATTCCGAATCTGCAAATGATATTTTCGAATATGAATGTAAAGATATCTTTGTCGCGAATATGTTGTACTGCCTTCACTTCTGTCCATTTTGTGAAATAATCTGTTGCGACTATTAAGTATCTTCTTTGTCCAGTCCTGGTAAAAATGGCCCCACAATATCTAAGCCCCACTTTCCAAAAGGCCATACACTAGTTGAAGATGACAATGGTGCTCCAGGTGCATGTATTTTCTTTCCATGCCGCTGACAATCTTCGCAACGTCTTGATATTTGTTTTGCATCTTCATGCATGTATATGGCCAGTAATAACCTTGCATTTTTGCTCTATGTGCCAAAGATCTTCCTCCACTATGATTGCCAGCATCCCCACTATGTAACATTTTTAGCACCTTTTCTCCTTCCTCTCGTGTCAAACATCTGAGTGATGGTCCATTAAAGGATTTTCGGTATAGCAACCCATCTCTTAATTCATAATTCGTTGCACTTTTTAACTTGTGTGTTTCCAATCTATTTCTTGGTGTTTCTCCTTTCGCCAAATATGCATGAAGTTCCATTCTCCAGTCTGCGATATTGTTCATTTGTTCTTCTTCTTCATTGTCTATTATCATCATCCACGTCTTCTTCTTTATTGATTGATGGTGACAGAAGTGTTTGTATTTTTATGCATCTCGCAGTTGGATCTGTCATCATGCTTGAGATGAAAGCAAAAGCGTCTGCGAGTCTGTTATCTTTCTTGAAATGTGCCTCCATTTTATTTTTGGGATTTTCGCTGACAATTCTTCAACCAGCTTCTTGTATTTCTTCAAGGATGGTTCATTTGTAGTATACTCTCCCTTTATTTGGCGAATAACTAGCTGCGAATCACTAGTGATCCTGGCATTTTCTAGTTTCATTTCTATTGCGAATTTTAAGGCATGTATCACAGCTTCATATTTGTTTCATTATTAGTGGATGCAAATTCCAATCTGAATGAAAAAGCCATTTTATTCCTTCTGGCGAAATTAAAACAATTCCAACTCCATTTCCTTCTCCATTTGATGATCCATCTACCAATATCCCATCTATTTGGTTCTGTTAATAAATCTTTTGGATCTCCATGTTCTTCTTCTACATCCATCATTTCTTCTACTGCTTCATCTTCTTCTAAAGGAAATTCTGCCAAGAAATCTGCAACAACTTGTGATTTTGGTGAAGACAAAATTTCATATTTAATATCAAAGTGGCCTACTTGTGCATTCCATCTCTCCACTCTTCCTGATCTTTTAGAATTCTTCATCACTGATTCAATTGGTACTTTTGTTAATACCTTTATCTTGTGTGCTTGAAAGTATATGCGGAGCTTAAATGATGCATAAACTAATGCTAAGATTAACTTTTCAATCTTTGAGTAATTCTTCTCAGCAGTATTAAAAGTTTTGCTAATGTAATAAATGGGTTTCTCCACTCCTGCGTCTACTCGCAATAACACAACACTTAATGCATGCGACGTCGTCGCAAGATAGATCAATAATTCTTCTCCTGATTCTGCTTTTGTAAAATAGTTGTATTCATAAGATGTTCTTTGATTCCTTGAAAATTTTTCACATTCATCAGTCCATTTAAATTTCGCACCCTTCTTGAGTATATCGAAAAATATTTGCATTTGTCTGATGATCGCGAAATGAATCTCCCCAGCGAAGCTAGAATCCCATTCAACTTCTGTACATCTTTTATTGTTGCTGGTGTTGGCATGTCACGAACTGCTTGCACTTTTTCTGGATCAACCTGTATTCCTTCCTTTGATACAATGTAGCCTAAAAATTTTCCCGATGCAACTCCAATAGTACACTTCTCAGGATTCAATTTAATGTTATACTGCCCATTTGTTCAAAAATCTCCCTCAGGTCTTGTACATGGTCTTTAGCTTCTTTACTCTTTACTAACATGTCATCCACGTATACTTCTAATGTTTTTGTATCCATTTTGCGAACACCTTCTCTACCATTCTTTGGTATGTCGCTCCCGCGTTTCGCAAACCAAATGGCATTTTCGTGTAACAATATAAACCTCTAGGGCAAAGAAAGCAGTATGTTCTTGATCTTCTTCAGCGAGAGGGATTTGGTTATACCCTTTGTACCATCTAAAGATGATACCCTATCATTTCCCGCTGCGGATTCCACCATTTGAGGAATATCTGGTAACGGAAAACTATCTTTGGGGCAAGCTTTGTTTAAATCAGTGAAATCTATGCAAATCCTGATTCCTTTGTTTTTCTTTGGGACAATGACCATATTCGCTATCCATTCTGGGTATTTAGCTTCTCTTATGATTCCCGCCTCAAGCATTTTCTGTAGTTCTTCTTCTATTTGGGAATGGTAAGTTGTTGCAATTTTTTTATTCTCTGTTTAAATGGTCTCACATTTTTGTTAATCTCCAACTTGTGGCATGCAATTGATGGATCTATTCCCGGTATCTCATCCATGCTTGCGAAAACATCTTTATATTCTCGCAACAAGTTAACAGTTCTTCTTCTTCTTCTTCCTATCCATTTTGGTTCCAATTCTCATATTAGAGGTTCTTCTATAGTCCCAACGTTTATTTCTTTTGTTGGTTCTGCGGCAGTGTAACTGGGTTTAGGTTCTCCCATTGGTGTTGGTTCTTTTATTGTTTTCATAGGTCCTTCTCCTTCTTCCGAAATTTCGCTGGGTATTCCTTTGCCTTCTTTTGCCCTTATCATATATACTCTAAATTCTTCTTCTTTCTTTGCTTCCTTTGCCAACTTTTGTGAAATTGTTTCTTTTTTTGCTTGTCCTTCATAATGCTTTACTTCAATTGATGACATAATTTCGCATTGTCAACATCTCCTCTGATTTCACCTATTCCATTTGGTGTGGGGAATTTAATACATTGATGCAACGTTGATACCACAGCTTTTATCGCATGTATCCATGGTCTTCCTAATAACATATTATATGGCGATTCCATATCCACCACGCACAAGTTACATGTGTTTCGATTTCTCCAAGTGGAATTCGTACCACTATCTCCCTTTAGGTTTTGTTGGATTTTCCAAAGCCGTGAACAAAATATGTTGAACTGGACATTTCTTCATCTTTAAATCCCATTCCCCGGAATGCGT
The DNA here is from genome assembly GCF_003573695.1 of Papaver somniferum. Taxonomy (NCBI): domain Eukaryota; kingdom Viridiplantae; phylum Streptophyta; class Magnoliopsida; order Ranunculales; family Papaveraceae; genus Papaver; species Papaver somniferum. The sequence continues at coordinate 93,912,476 of NC_039364.1, read as the reverse complement.
GATAAAATATTATATCCACTGAACTTCCTGTATCGATTAAAGTTCTGTTCAATATCCATTCTCCTGTGGATTTTGTCGTTGTCTCCCTCTTTTTCGCGTAATAGGCACTGTGACAACCAATGGAGATGTGTGGTTCAAATTTTCTTTTGGTATTTCTGCCGCCATGAATGTAATTTTTTGCTTTTCCCAATCTTTCAAGGGTGATGTCTTTTCTACCTACCGCCATAACTTTCCTTCCTTCAAAATTTCGTTTATGTATTCTTCCTTTGATGTTTTCATGGAATTCATTAATCATCGTTTTTGTTATCATATTACACTCCAATCTTTTGTCATCTATTATTTATTCATCTTTCTTAACTGATTCACTGATTTATTTAATCACTTTCTTGATTTGAATATTCTCAACAACAATCTTCAACTTTCGATCTTCAATCCCTGTTTCTAGCGCCATTATGTAGTTGCAGGAAATCCTACACTACACCCCTCATATTTTCATTGTTATCAACTCATTTTTAGGTTTACACTCTTAATTTTATTGATAAATCTTTGAATGTTCTTACAAGAAAAGATAAAGAAGTCAAGAATGATCTCTGCTCTGAACTTTCTCTCTCCTATTTACTTGTTTCTTACTCAAAAAAGATCTCTCTCTTTCTTTACAACTCGAACGACTATTTATAAAGAAATACATAGTGGATGACAACTAATCTGTCCTTTATTTTCGGGTATGGTTTGCGACATTCTCGCAACCTTACAAATGTTAATTTCGCAAACTCTCTAATTTTCGAAGAACTATCATATCTTTCTCGTGATCTTTGCTGACGTCATTTATTTTATCATTCTTGAAATCGTTCCACGACGCTGTTGTGTTGTGTCATTGATAATTTCGCTGAAACGTTGTCGTTGCGAGATTCTGATCCTACAAAAAGGATTTAATCAAACAAACCATATATTCCATCCCTTAGTGCATTTGATTTCAAAATGTATTGACCATTTGATTTAAAAAAAATGTTTTAAGTAATTATCTATTGTTTGGATCCTAGTTAGCAATTTGGTAACTAACTAGTTGTTGAATAATTCGTGAATAAAGAATTACCGAATTAAATGGGGGACAATTTTTTACCCCGGACATCCTTCGCCCATTGGATTGATCTCATGACCAATAGATCACACTCTAGGTACTTAACCTATGAGGTTAATGCGCGCATTTTTTCTCGTCCGAGTTCTTGCCGCACGCTAAATTTCTAACTAGGGTTTGGATGATGTTATGTAAAAAATGTGACGCCAATGCTAATATTTGGAGTGAACAACCGTTAATTATGAAAGCAAGGTCTTTCAGCATTTTATAGAATATTTGAAGGGCTTATTTGCAATCTTAAATAACTTTATTTACTTTCTCATCTTAAACGTTATTCATTATCCTAACAGAATTTTGATTACAAGGTCACTACTATTGATTTCTTATTGTCATCTATCCAGTGATCTATGAGAAATTTCTTTTAACTGCTCTCCCCATCTATTAAAATTACAATTTACTATTAAGGCGAGTTTGGTATTGCTGTGAGTTTTAAAATAATGCTTTTCTCTATTTTGTTGTGCTTTGCAGTGTTGTGTTGTGAAAATAAAACAACAAGACGTCTGATAAACTATAGTTTTTCATACTTAAATGCTGGTGATATAACTAATGACGAAAATAAACATGTACTAATTTTTTTAAATACACTTTAATCTGATAAAATATTTTTCTAATTCCAATATATATATGCATTAATATAAGTAATAGTTTTATTTATCTCAATATAATTTAATAAATATTTTTATATATTTATCTTTAATTATCAATATTGTTGATCGTAAAAGAAAACTAAAAATACTGAAAGTGAAAATTTAATAATAGTTGTACAATTTTCTAGGTAAAATTTGTGATCTATAATACAAAACAACCAAGATTTTTGAGCCTTGGACTGACACGTAATATTTTGAGAGACAAACGTTATGTCCGACCATCTGAATCTCATCCCAGCCAAAGACATCTGACAAATGTAAATGTCGTAGCATCTTTTCATTATGAATATATATATGCATTTATTGGGTTCGCTCGCAATTAAGTTCATTTAGAAAACTCTAATGTGATTATTTCTAAGACCTTTGTTTGACATGCATAATTGATATTATTATTTTTAAGAAATTATTCATCTTTCATTAACATGTAAACAAAGAATAACATCAGAACCTTTGCCAACATAAATAATAAATAAATAAATCATTTTCTATTTGTGAATACATTGTCCGTAGACTTTTTTTACTTTTGCAGATTTTGAACATCAGTTCTGTGTAAAAAGAATTCGTGTGTATTGGGAATTTAGTTATGCACATCACCAACACATAAGTTTGGAGTTTTTAGGGCCTTCCTTCTGAGTATATAATATCTAAAATATGTGGATGGAAGCTCCAAAAATTCAAACGATTCAAATTAAATAGGTTACACCATTCACAAAAAAAGAAGAAGAAAGCATGCAGTGCTGACGCGACACAAGTTATTTCTAGTAAAATAACACAATTAAAATGGAGAGTCAAATAAATAAAATCATGTGGGTCCACAACTTCTCTTTTTTCAGTTTTTAAAAGCTAGTCTTTAGAAACTTTTAAAAATATGCCTAAAATGGAGGTGCTTTTCTATAAAAACACTTTGAGAAAAATTATCAAACCCATTTTTTGGTAAAGTTTGTTACAAATGCTTTTGGTAGAAAAAATCAATTTTAAGCGGAGCTTAAGATTAGTCTAAGCTACCTTTATATATACTAGATTTGTGCTCATGCTATGCACCAGTCTGTAGATAATGAAATTTTGATAAAATACAAACTTGTCATTTCAAAACCAGAGGCAAAATGGTAATGCATGCTGACACGATACAAGTTATTTCTAGTAAAATAACACGGTTGAAATGGAGAGTCAAATAAATAAAATCATGTGGGTCCACAACTTCTGTTTTCTCAACTTTTCAAAGCTAGTCTTTAGGAACTTTTTAAAACAGGTCTAAAATGGAGGTGCTTCTCTATAAAAGCACTTTGAGAAAAATTACCAAACCCATTTTTTGGTAAAGTTTGTTACAAATGCTTTAGGTAGAAAAAATCAATTTCAATCGGAGCTTAAAATTAGTATAAGCTACCTTTATATATACTATATTTGTGCTCGTGTTATGCACCAGTCTGTAGATAGTGAAATTTTGATAAAACACAAACTTTTCATTTCAAAACCAAAGGAAAAATGGTAATTCCATGACTAGGGAGTGAGTCACAGTCTGAGCCAATAATTGTCTTCAAAGTTCAACAAAGACCAAAATGAGAGAGAGTTGGATGTAAAAAAAGAGCTCTGAAAAAAAATTCGATCCTCATAGCCAAAAGATAAGCTCGGTCCTATAGGACAAAACTCAACTCTTAGGGAGATACTAAGCCCTTGGTCCCAAGGTACCCACAACCACGATTTCTGGAATACGTCCCCGGTGGACACTGCTGGTCATGAAGACGTGATCCTTAGCATAGTCCCCGGAGGACACTGCTGGTCACGTAGATTTTTTAGAGCGTAAAAACTTCCTCGACGGGCTTACGAAACTAAACAACCATGGTTTCAGCATGTCTTCGCAAGACGCGGCTGACCCTGATGTCGTGATCCTTACCATACGTCCATGCGGACATTACTGGTCACGTAGGATCTGTAGATGCGTAAAAACATCCCCAACGGACTTATGACCCAAAGCAGAGACATTTATGTCTCCCGTAACAATTTTTCCCTGTTTGAGACCAGTGACTGACACCTAGTAAGTCATCGCGACATACACTGATCATGTCTACTCTAGGCCTCGTCTCGACTTACTGAGGCTTCCTAAATAATTCTTAGTACACCCCCGCTAGATACAATGGTTATTCATCCTTGGGCCCCTTTCGACAGATTCCTAGTACCTCCCCGCGAGATATATGGATTATTACATCCCCACCATACAAGAACAATCGTAATTGACTCTTAGCACATCTCTGCAAAATACACTGGTCAAAGCGAGTGAGTGGAGGTGTCACTTATTATACGTGCAAGCCTCCCTCTTTGTCTCAAACATGTCTCAACTGACTCTGAAGAGGCTCAATCTTATGAGTTAAGCCTCAAACCGACCTCATGATGATCCTAGCTAAACCATCTCGTATGAAGAATCTTGTACAAGCACAAGACTCAGGGACAAACCTTGCTTAGGTCACAAGCCTTTTTTTCAGCGTCCCAAACACACTCGCGGCTAGTATATTGAGCATAAACTGTGCATGTTTATCCAAAAATGTGGATAAACCCCTTTGAGATTCTCATATTCAACAAAGGGACCCAACAGTAATAATACGACCTCCACGTGGCTTGTGTGACCGACCATGAAATGTGAGAGAAAAATCTCAGTTCCTCTCACATTCTTTGCTTTTTCACGTGACTCATCCTAGTCATGCTGATCACAAATCAAGAGAATAATTCTCAATCTTGTACAACTTGGCTATAAATAATATTTCTCTCTCAATACATCATCACAAAGGATGACTTAGTCATACAAAAATGACGGATATCAAATAGGGTTTTGGTTTGGCGGTCTATGAAACGTGTGAGAATTAGCCGGCCTATTACTCATCGAAAAATAAAGTAAAGGTGTTGGAATAAGCAGATAAACTCAACCTAGTTTATCTCTATCTATTCCGGAAGAGACGGGAAAAATGATCCGAACGACAAGTAATCCCTATCTTCACCGACCTGAGATTAAAGAATTCAGCTATAAATAGGTCCTTTATTTCTCCAAGCTAGCACAAAGTTTTTTCATGAACTCTCAGCACAATTCTTCTTCAAACCCTAATATTCTCTGATCCATCTAAGACCGGACCTAAGCCTCCTTCCATGTAACTGAAGCAACATTTTAATGAACACTATGCGTGGTTTAGGCAAAGACTATTCATGCTCAACCTCCCGTAACTCATTTTAAAACCCTAGAATCCCACTTTCAGTGCCTCACCGATTTTAGGTAAATACAATTTGGCGACCACAATGGGAGGTTATTCACCCAGTTACAGATCTCAATCATGGCCAGTATTAGGAAGGAAGTTGATTTTATCAGTCCAAATACAAAGACGTTTCATTGATTCAGTCTCTGTAAATCCACTACAGACGTAGTCGAGAAGGTTATCCTTACCAACATTTTTTTATCTCAGACGATTATTTGGCCTTGTTGAATAGGTTAATAATGTTCTGAATAACTTGAATCTTTCCCCTTCATGGAAAACATATATTTTTAACCTATTCCACAAAAATCTACCACTAAACCATGAAAACGTTGGGTAAGGACCTAAGAGAGCTCCCGGGGACTCAACGGAATCTTGCAAAACCTCAGATCAACATCCTGACTTATCTGAAAATACTTGTAAAATAACCAGTAGGGATAGATACAACAAATCAAAATCGAGTACCCATTTTACAAAGAAGGAGTACTAAAACTATTGAGAATTGTACGGATGGGAGCTACTGTGCAATCGGCCTTACCGGAGAAGATGGAGCTCATAATAAATGTGACATAGCAAAACCGCAACCCTCCAACTATCCAAACTCATCACTCCCAATGACCATATGACGCTCTAAACTTGAAGATTCTGACGAAATTTTACTCAAAAATTTTCTCAGGTCAAGGCTCCTCAACTCAATTACAAGGGACTCAGGAAATTTACTACACTTCATTATTTTACTCACATTTCCTTCATTCTTTATCCGATTGGCCTCGTTCTTTTTTCATTGGATTTTTTATTTCATATTCTACTAGATAAAGTTAGTAAATACTTGGAAAGGCTCCAAAATATTCTCCACCTAATCAAAAACATTGCAGAGCCACCTACTGTCACAGACTACCATATACATTCAAGATATACCTTGTCGCACTTCCTGCTATAGAGTTTCATGACCAAAACGTGACAAAAGTATGATACGAGACTGGATCCAAAGACGAATATCAACCAAAGCTCATACTTATCCAAAAACGCAAAGTTGCTAATCGACATGCTACCTTAACACATGTTCTTTCATAAATAAGATGAACTAGGCGTAACACTTGTATGACCAAGTCTCGATGAACCTCCAAACAAAATGCACCAATGATTATCCAGTGTTATTATACGATGGGACCTCAGTTGACCAATACAGAGAAAGAGAATACCTTTGCTGCCAAACTTACCAAGGGAAAATAAATTTGTAGTGATACTCGTGAGGTCAACTATTCAAATAAAAACTCCACTACTCGACGTACAACCACAAGAAGCTTCTGTCACTGAAGTAAATAGGGGAAGGATCCAAGAACGTAACTCTTCATCACTCAGTCCATAAGCTACTCATTCAGATAGCTTCTAGAAGTTCTCGCAGTCAAAGCCTCTTCTCTCAAAAAGACCAGCTCAACAAGTTGTCCCATATTTCGGAGTTATATGTGATGACCAGTAGAAAAGATACGACGACCACTTACAACTTCCTCAGGTCAACACACGACTCCTCCACGTGAAGCAGTACCTAGCGGATTTCCAGAGAACTCTGCCATCAACAGGGACAACACAAATCGATTGTTCAGCTAGCCCTGAAGTGTATCTATTGCTCTGCTAGTACTAGAAGGCGTTTACGACTCTCAAGTTTGGTTTACCATCTCCCAAAAGAAAAATAAACCTCGACATGACTCTCTACATACGTCCCCAAAGTGTCATTATCTCATCCTGAAGACTCAATCTCGAATGCTATGAGGGTCTTACTTCAACTTCCAAGCTTCCCGAGTTAACAAGAAGCCTTGGTCGAGTCTCAAACAGGAGACTGACGAAGAACCACACATCAGACATCTGCATGTCCAACAAAAAGCGACCTAGACATTCAATTCTCAGATAGCAGTTGAACACCATCAACAAGGGTCTCTGGAGAGTGGAGTACATCAAGAACATTCAGAGTTAAGGATTTATCACCAAAGATAACCAAACACATTTCGACATGGTTATTTTCTTATTGTTGCACGTTTCAGTCCTTACACCCACATCACAACATACCCAAATATTATTACTTGGGGACTGGGGACTAAAGCTCGGCATTCAAAGTGGTGAGGGGAGCTTATCTGCGACTCGGGAGATCAAAATCTCATCTCTCTTCTTGTCGAACTTATTGCCGCCAGTATCTTCTTTACATTCAACAATTACAACTATGTACAGGATAGTTTTGTTGCTACAAGATGTTTTACGCGTGCACCAGGACTCAAATGAAGTAGAAGAAAAATTCAAAACATCCCTCAAATCTAGATGCATGCATGAGACAAATTAGGGTTTGCAATCGAGTTGAAGAAGAGTCTATAGTTTCTACTCTACTCAGACTTGGCTCACCTTTCAGCCAGCTAACTAGACGAACTGATAGAATTGGGTAGAGAATTAGACAATGCTCCATTGATGAAAGATATTCGTCTATGTCCCTACTACCATGTGTTAGAAGGGCATGACATTCTGAGATACAATATAAGAGATATGATCAAAACACCGGAAGGCCTTACTGCTGAAAATCCCTAGATTTCCGAGTTCGACTTCACATGTACTGACTACCGACCAAATAAGCTCAAAATTTGCATTTTCACTAATTGCTACTCCTGTTTGAGGATTTACTATAAGGCAATCTATGCACTAACATTCTGGAAAATATCTAATTTTCCCTTCAGTAACAGAAACTCATTTGACGAAGGCGGGGCATATGTCATTTGTCTATCCTGGCCATAATTCTTAATACTAGAGGTATGTAGCAAACATGAAGAGAAGGGAATGTCAACTATTGTCAATACCATTGTACACCTTGTTCGTGAGGTTAGTTTTCTCAGGCCTCCTACACCAAATTGAATCACACTGCAACTAAACTCTTTATTGCTAGTTGCTTATAAACAAACCAAAAAAAGAACTCCTTACAAAGGTGAACCCTTCTGCAAAGTCTCTGTCAGCTCTGGCAAGGTCTAACTCGTAAACTTCAAATTCTCAAAGGCCGAGCTCATGGCTCCTACATTTCGCCAAGATTTCTTATGCCAATAACGTGTTGCTTGATGGGTCTAAATGAAATTTGGCCGGAGCAGCAGGTGGCTATACAGCTGGCGGCACATCTTAAGCCAAATAATCTTTCTTTTTCCGTGCACTCATAAATCAATATAACTATCATTAATTTGATAGTACAACCAATTGATCAAAATGATAAAGCGATAGCTAAATTAAGATATAAACTTAAATAATGGACAAGATTAAGTGTAGTAAAACAAAATAGAAACCAACACAAGCATATACGTGGTCCGATAACGGAGTGCCTACATCCACGGGTAAAAGGGGTGAAGGTATTTATTTATATTTGAGGTTACATTGAGCTCCATAACAAAGTTTAGACCATTTTTGAGAGATAACAGGAAGAGAAAAAGCAGTCCCCCCATGTCCGACCTAATCTTTACGCTTTTAAGGGGAAAATATCTTTCGACAAATGACGTTTTTATCCTTAGCTTAATGTTGAAGCATACTTAGGATTGATTCTATGCGTGTTGTTGTATAATTATATCTAGCTGCGGCTTCTAATCGTCCTCCACATGCCAATATAGATTATAGTGTCTACAATTTGCCCATTTTCTTGAGGATTGTTGGTGAACGATACTTGAGAAAATTACTTTTGCCTTGTTCTTCTGTACTTCCTTCGTTCAGTTTTTGCGATTTTTGTAGAGAAATTTTGGTGAAGAATACACTACGTCAAAGTATTAATACTTGTCCCTATTTTTCGTCGGAATTCCGAAACGTCCCTGCAAGTCGAGTGTTTTAAATATATCTTACCCTTTCGCTTCGGTTTGAACGATATTGGTTATCTGCTTTCCCCATGCTCTGTTGCGGGTTGAAAGAACTCCATAGCATTCATTGAGTAGTAGCAACGTACATCATCAGCAATGTGCGAAGCAGCAACAAGCATCATAGCGTCTATGGGGTTTCGCGTTGGTGTATATAGTTGTACTGCTAATAGCTTTTATGTCCTGAATAATCACTTTAGGAGCCAGGTTCACAACACTTCTTTCGTCTTTCGCAAAATAATATCTTTTCGACTATTGGCTTAATGTAGAATAATACTGTCATCTATCCATGCATCGGACTTTGGCTTAGCTAGGTTTTGTGTCATCTTCGTGCTTTGGACCATCGTAGCAAGATTTTGGCTCGTCCGTGACACCAACGTCTGTATAGCTTTGGGTAGGCAACACCGTCACCATAAGTTTTTATTAAGTAGGATCCGAGTCCGGGTCTAGTGGTACCCGGGAGGACCTGGACCCATGGACAACCCTAGCTTTTTTGCAACACCTCAGGCTTGTCGATGTATGTACGTCAATGCTTTGTTCGTCGTTAATCGGGACTTGGCCATCCAGCACTGCCACTGCTTTGAGACGCGTTGATGCATCGTGGTCACAGTTAGCGTCTGTAGAATTTGTTGAGTCTACTGGTTCCGCTTGGAATGATGATAGAATGACTCGTCTTTCTACTTTCCCTTGTCACTACAACTTATAACATGGTCTGCATATCAACCATCCAGGTTTCTTCGTGGCATTATTGTGACTGCTTCATGCATCTGCGGGATTGTGACTGCTTCCTTGGTTTATATGATTGTGATTGCCATCATCGGAGTGGAACTGGATCGTCGGGCTGGATGGTCGGGACTGCATCCTTGGACTGGATAGACTGCTTTACTTTCTCCTGCTTCGTGACAACGAATCACGTCAAGGTAGATGGGGAGAAATGTCCTCGTTTCGACTGCGTTGAGGCTTCAAACGATCACAGATCTTTTGCTCCTCCTGGTCCACAGATCTTTTGCTTGTAATGAGACCTTCCATCATACACTTCGAGACACTATTGGACGTCCCAGTAGCCTTCGTCAAAGGTGGTGGAAATCAGGGATTGAGTACTGCCTCGACTGTGGTAGAGGTTGTTGTCACCCTCTTCGGACTTCACATCCTGGTCGGAGCAATCATCCGTGGAGTGTATGATCGGGAGCTGTATTTTTGGAAAAATGACCAGGACAGCAACATCGTAACTGTATACACAAAATAATACCATGACACATGGACGGAGATCGTAAGCTGAAGCAAGATGAAGCAAGATATAACCATATGGCAGTGCGCATCATATCAGCCCAACACAGCTTCAATCCTAAACTAAGGATAGAAGCGTAATCTGCCAGAACATATTTTGTCCATAAATAGGGGCCAATTATGTTCGCTGAAGGGAGACTTTTTCCTCCCTTCTTGCACCGACACCTTTGGAAACCCCATTTTTCCTCTCCTCTGATATCTTCATGAATAGAGATAGGATATATGAAGATATCTCTTTTATATCATCATGAATGAAGATATCCCTGACAAAATAGAAATGAAGATATCTCTTGCTTTCTCATGAACTGAAGAGTTCATCTAGCCATTTACTCCTTGCCTCTTTCTATCTTCATGAACTAAAGAGTTCATGATCTTATCAAGTATAATCAAACCCAAACTTAATAAAACTGACACTGTCATTACCCGTGGATGTAGGCAATGCCCAACCACATAAATCACTTGTGTTAAAGTTTTCTTACTTTTACTTTTATTGTACTTTATATTTTGCTTATGATTCTTGTTTTCATTCAATTTGTCTACTATTTTGTTATTTCAATAGTTTGGTTGTGGAACCAAACTAACGGCGTTCACAGTAACGGAGGGTCTATCATCATTTCTCCAGTCTTCTTTGTTTTCTTCTCATGTTGGTACTTAGTATTCGATGGGAAGTGGTGCTTCATTCTCCTTGCGTTCGGTGTATCGATAACTGCTCCGTTTGGCAGGTCCTTGGGTATATAGCAGCAGCTGTAGTTGTCGGATGCAATTGTTAGATGCAGTTATGCAGTGGCGCCCCACTCTTGCAGTAGCTTCGTATACGCCACAGCGGGACTGTCTGTAGTAGTAGCGGCAACAACTTGCAAATTATGGCTTTTACACCACAGTCTCAGTTTGTACGCAGCAGCTTGCATCATTAGAAGCTTCGCAACACTGTTCGACATGGCAGTACACGGCATTGCCCCCTGTATGCTTTTGGTATGTCAATATGGCTTCAGGTACGTCCATAATAGCGATTCGATGCGCTTTGCTTAATGTAATGCTTGATAAGGTGGCGATTGGCATTTGGGCGGCAGTGTTCCGTTTCCTCAGCAACTTTGGGTGTATCATCTCAGCAACAGTGGCGTGACGACAATGGTCCTCCATTAGTTGATTAGGCATCGCAGCAACTTTGCAACGTTATGTTGATAATAGCACCATCGGTCTTGTAACGTCGGCAGCATATTGTTCGTAGCAACAACTCCAGATCCGTAAACTTGTCTGTAGCATCAACTCCACATCCTTGTGTATCCAACGTTGTCAGTGTTCGTACCACCATCTTGTCCGTGTCATCACAGCGCATAATGTCAGCGATTTATCTGAACTGCATTGTTCATGGTATGCTCCTATTACCGCCCCTGCTTTGAGCTGAGTTGATGCTTTGATCGTGATATAACCACAGTGCTGAGAGAGTTGATTTATTGCTCCTTGTTCCAAGCTAAAAGTTTTGATCCGCGGTCGCAGTTATTGATAAGTCAGCGTTCCTAGGGTACCAACAAAGAGCAAGGGATTTCTCGACTACCAGCCATCTCTTAATACTGATTTACAAGGCGTCACCACAGTACTAATGCGCCAGTCCTGCACATCGTCTTGATTAAGCAGTTTTCAGCGTCACGTGAATAACGCCATCAAGTAGTATCAGTGGTGTTGTGAAATAACAGCAGCATGAACCCGTGCATCCGTCGTCAATGCAGCAGCTTAATATCTTGTCTTCCTTAGACCGAATACTTGATCAGGGTGTGGAAATGAGCTTTATCGGGCAGCGGCATTGCTTTAATCACATAGACGCGTCGGCAGCAGGTACGATGTAGCAAGAGCACGTCTGCAACATCACCTTGTTCGCAACATCATGGACTGGATCGTTGGCAAATGATTCTCGAGTAAAAACTTCTCACCTTGCTAATCCCTTCTTTGGTCGGTGACTTGGTTTACTCTCTTTAATCGAGCCTAATCTCCAATTGTTCTTGCTTGGATTGCTCCACGTTGAGGATTTTATGCTCCATTTTGAATTATTTCTCCTTCATCGATCAATGCTTGTTCGTCTGCTGGCAACGTTGAGTCCATCTGTACGAATGGTCTTCGTTGGATCACTTAGAAATTTTACGTTCCTGTGTAACTTCAAAATAGCATGAGTGTACGGAATTCTTAAATAAATGTTTTCTATGTTCTAAGTAATAAGATAAATTAATGGCATAAATAATAAAGATTAGTGAATAAATGTAAGATTCTTTAAGCAGTAAGAGGCTCATTAAGTATTTATATGGGTGCTCTTGCCCCTGCCTTGTGCAGATTTATGAATTCATTATCGCTGAGCACAGTGAGTATTTGAGACCATAGTGTCACGAAAGGATTACCTTGTGCTATATTTGGGACCTGTCACCCCGTTGGCCAATCCCGAATAAGGGATTACCGAACGGTGGGTCTAAAGTTTAGACATGATGAGTATTTCTTTCTGGGAGCTAGTCTCGGTCTAAAGCCTTGCCTACGGGTTGTGCAAGGCTTGTTCAGGACGGCGTAAAAGCTATGTCCTATATTTTGGGAGCTAGTCTCCTACCCAAACCCGATACTTGCTACTGGAAAATGAGTTTTGGTTTTTGGTTTTTGGGTATCTCTTTCTGCTGGATGTCTTCTCCGGTCATACACTCATAGACGCTTACGGGGGAGTCCGGAGAGATTGCATGCAAATGCTTTCCCCAGTATGATGATATGAGACCGGTAGTGCTTGCCCCGGTTCTCCGTTGTATGCGTTAGTATAAAAAATGTATGCAATTTCTGGGAATGTATGCATTATTCACAATGTATGAAACGAAACTACGAAGTTCTTTGAAAATGTATGTGTATATACAACATATGCGATTCTGTGAATTTTAGAAGTGTTAAAAGGATTAAGGATCACAAGTATTGAATTTGCAAACTCTTTTGTTGTGGGTGATGTGTGCATCCCCCTTTTGATTTTGGAAGCTGATTGCCGAAGCTTGTGAAAGCAAAAGTAATTGTCCTGGTAGGGTCTTTGCAGGTACATCGAGTAAGCTTTTGTTGATGCTGAAGTTCGACTCTTCGTAGTAAGTTGTATATGATATGCTTGCAGGTAGCTGGTTTTCATCGTCTCTTCAATCATAATGTGTATCCTGTCGGAAGGTAGTTGATACGGGAGACATACAGTTCTGTATATGTCTGTCACTGCTTCTACTGCCTCTGCCTCTATTGCAGATGTTATCGTTGTAGCCACCTTCTCTGGGATGTCTGCAGATCATAGGTTGGACACTAATTACGATCACAATCTCTTTTGTCTTTGTTGACTAGGTCATGCGCTTGCGGTGCTGGAAAAGTTGAATTACATGTCCAATCCTTTGTTGCAATGACACTGCCTTGCCAAGCAAGCACAATTTCTGAACCTTGGTGTGTCTCTTTGACTTGCGCTTGTCTGTGGCAGAACTTTGGTCTGCTGGGACGTAAGCTTCGTGCGCCATGTCTCTCGTATTATGTCATGGGAACATCATCAGATGAGCTGCGAGAGCGCCTTCGCCTTTTGGTCTTTGGCTCGCCTATCGCCTCGTCTACTGCTGTATTTCCAATGCCTTCGGACTAATCCAAAGTAGCGCCAGCCTCTTTTCTTCCTAACCTTTGCGGATTCAGCTCTTGCTATAAAGAGTACGTCGTTGCTGCTGCTCAGGTTCAAGTGCTCATTGTTGTTGCGGTTTTGTGGATGCCTAATTTGGGAATTATGGAGCTTCGTAATTCATAAGACCCCTTAAATTGTTGGTCGTCGGCTGGAGTTGCTGCATGTGCGAAATACACTTTGAACTGCATGTGCGGCATATGGCAAGTATGGATCTCCTTGAGCATCCTCCTCTTAATTGTAGAGTATGTACATCTGTCTAGAGCTAGGGAACTTATGCATCTTCACTTGAATTGTTGGGCTCCTGGATCTTGTCATACGTCTCTGCCGCTGCGTGCGTTATTGGCCTTTGAACGGAACTGCTGCCCCTTCCTTCAAATCGAGTTACTGTCCATATCTTCTATTTGAGATGCCGATGATTGATCGGCCGATGAGTCTTTCAAAATTGTCAACATTGATACCTGTACAACAGAAGAGCTCTTTGATATTCCACGTTATGCACCCATTGATCATTTGTCGTCTGAATTTCACGCTAGTTGCTGCGTCTGCATCTATGCTTCCCTGCGACTAATTAATTTTGGCATGTTGAAGTTTATATGTCCCCATGACTTGCACTCCTCAATGGCAGAGTTTTGAGCATCTGCGAAGTGAACATGTGTCTTCTTTTGTGTTGTGCATCTTTGGAGACCACCGTGTTGAACTGAAATGCTACACGTCCCATTTGAAAGCCGTGATTCGTGTTGCGTTGGTCATCGTCCTCCTATTAAGCATGATCGTCTGGCTTGACATCATCGTCACTAGTTGTATCACATTGGTCCTTTGTACTTCGTACTAGTGCATTAGCTGATCATCCTACCTGTCGTTCCAGTGAGATCGCGGCTGTACCTGAACTTGAACTTGAGCTGAATTGCATGTGCTTCGTATTCATAGAGACGAAGACTTTGAACTTTCCATAAATTGAACTCTCCACCACAGAACTGGTGGGTTTGAACAGTTGTGATTCAAAAACCTTGGAGCGTAGTAACATCATGGTGCTGTGGGAACGAAGCTCTATCATCAGAGTGGTACTGGAACTGCATCAGGGCTATCGTCAGGCTTGTGCTGGTTGCTAGATGAATTGTGCTTCGGGCTTTCGTCATCATCGTCCAATTTTTCTTCAGCGTTACATGACTAAGCATCTTTGGACCAAGACTGCGCTTTGCATCGACAGAATTTATAGCGTCATCGTATGAGCTACACCACCAAGTACTTTCAGCATCGTTGTTGGAACATCCTTGTGATCAGGCGTTGTACCATCATCGGAGGGCTTGGCACTATCATCGTCCTCGGCTTCGGCAAGGCCGATAGGATCTATCATCGGATTTTGCACTTAGTGTCATCGGATTTTGCATCAAAGGGCAGTCATCACGTAACAAGTCATATAGGGGGAACAAATGCTTCAGGTCATCGGAATTTGCATCATCGTTTGGTTTTAATTCATCGTCACAAGACTTGACATCGTCGTCATAGGACTTGACATCATCGTTGTTGGATTTTACGTTGTCCTCAGCTGTACAACACTATTGGACTCGTCCGAAGCATTGTCTTAGAATTTTTTCTTTGGGTGAAATTAGACTTCTGTTTCAGATAGGGTATCTACGAAGATAAACACAGAAATTCTTACATTTGTGAATCTGGGGATTTATGGTTGCACCATAATTCGTATATGGTGCTTGTGGATGGTCCCTTGCTCCTATTTAGGAACTGGTAATTCTCTTCTTCTTGGTATGATGGTGACTGCATCGAGGAGTGGAACTGCATCATTGTGATGAGGAGCGGAACTGCATCAAAATATCACTGCCAGCGTCCTTAACTGAACTCCTTCGTTACCGTCTTTTTTCCTTCATTTTGGTGCCATCTCAACTCGAACTTCTGTTCATCTCGATGAATTGAGCTGCGCTACGTCGGAGTTGAGCTGGTATGCATCTGGTTGGTCTCCTCGCATCATGGCAGTGACATCGGTGGATAAGAAGCATCTTTACGTCTGTTTATCTCGAATTGGAGTATCGACCAGTGTGCTCCTTCGTTTATCATCATTTCCGTCGGATATAGGATCATCGTCGCCAAGAAGTACACGAAGTAACAATGGTCACTGTTCTCGAGCAAGTCTTTTGGTATAAGGAGTATGTGAAGTACTAGACGTAAGAAGTGAAAAAGCGGGGGTCTAACAACCACACCCAATATTTCGATTAGCAATCTGTATGAACTAACTCCAATATACTTTCAAGAGAATCAACTAGACTGAATCTGAATAAAGTATATCAAGAAGTTATATCTCTCTTTCTTGATTCAATACTTACTCAAGCAAATAGAAATCTGCGAGTCTAATTGAAAACAAGAGAAATCACTTGAACGGTACCAAAGACCAATGTTCAAGTATCAATCAATTTCAATTAACAACCAAAGGTTGGATTTCCCAATTGATTGATTCAAACACACAACCTGTGATATTTCAATTATAAAGATAAACAATATACTGCGGAAAAGAAATAACACAGATACCAGAAGTTTTGTTAACGAGGAAACTGCAAATGCAGAAAAAACCCCGGGACCTAGTCCAGATTGAACACACACTGTATTAAGCCGCTACAGACACTAGCCTACTACAAAATAACTTCGGTCTGGACTGTAGTTGAACCCCAATCAATCTCACACTGATCCAAGGTACAGTTGCGTTCCTTACGTCTCTGATCCCAGCAAGATACTACGCACTTGATTCCCTTAGCTGATCTCATCGACAACTAAGAGTTGCTACGACCCAAAGTCGAAGACTTTAATAAAAAAATCTGTATCACACAGAAAAGTCTACGGTAATAGATAAATCTGTCTCCCACAGAAATATCTACAAGTTTTGTTCCGTCTTTTGATAAATCAAGGTGAACAGGAACCAATTGATAAGCCGGACCTATATTCCCGAAAAACAGCCTAATATTATCAATCACCTCACAATAATCTTAATTAACGCGGCGAAAGAAGATATTGTGGAATCACAAACGATGAGACGAAGATGTTTCTGACTACTTTTATATCTTGCCTATCGGAGATATTAATCTCAAGCCAATCGTTACGATTGTACTCAAAACGATAGAATCAGCAAGATCAGATCACACAACTACGAGAAAGTAGTATCGGCCTGGCTTCACAATCCCAATGAAGTCTTTAAGTCGTTAACCTGGTTTACAAGAAGAAACCTAAGGTTAAAGGAGAATCGACTCTAGCTAATACAACTAGTATCACACAGGAGGTATGGGGATTCAGTTTCCCAGTTGCTAGAGTTCTCCCTTATATAGTCTTTCAAATTAGGGTTTGCAATCCATGTTAGCTTGGTAACAAAGCATTCAATATTCACCGTTAGATGAAAACATGATTTAGATTCAAGCTAATATCTTTCAACCGTTGGATCGAAAACTTAGCTTGTTACACACAAATGAAATGCACGATTTTAGGTTTATGTAACCGTACCCAAAAATGTACATTTGTTGGTTCAACAATAGTTAACCAAATGATTAGCCATATGAGCACTTTCATATCAACCATATTCTTCTTCACCGTAACTAGTTCAAATGACTCAAATGAACTAGTTAGAGAGTTGTTCAATTGCAAGGAAATCTTATGTAACTACACAAGACACAATCGAAGCAAAAACGATTTGATTCACTTGAATCAGTTCATGAACTTTATAGCCACGGTTTGCATTTTGCATTCCTTAGTTAATATAAATATAAGTTCACAAACAATCTTCTTTAGATATAGCCAACTTAAGTTCGCAGACTTAGTTTGCGGATTTAAGTTCCCGGAAGGAGTTCACAAACTCCAGCAGATTTTCTCGGGTCGAGAACTTCTGCCAGTTCGCGGACTGAGTTCACATCTCTTGTTCCGGTTCTCTTGATCAACAAAGTTCGCAAACTCCGGTTCAAGGAAAAAAGACTTATACATATATGTGTTGCCACACAATGCTTATATCCAGCAATGGTTATATAATCTAAACTCTCATTTCAATCATTGAAACATTCTTAGAGGACGTTATTATATAGTTGTTATTCACAAACTATTTTTCGTTAAAGTAAGCAATTTTCAAAGTGATTGAAACATAACATGACTTTCGTCACTAGGTAAAGATGAACTTGGCCAAAGCAAAATCTTACCAACACATATTTCGAGAAATAGATAGGCGAGATAAACTCGGCTCGAAATAGCAAATGTGTATAATCAAAGTCTATATGGCAAAACGACTTTTGTCTCAAAGATAGGAGATAGAATAGATAGACTTTTGAGTGATTGATAAGTTCAAGTCTCCAGATACCTTTTAGTCGATGAAGTTCCACCAGTTTCTTGAGTAGTTCTTCGTCTTGTATGATGATTGCCATGGAGTTCTTGAGTTCAACTATACTTTCTATCCTAGTCCGAGACTTAGCTATAGTAGACTAGAAATCAAGACTTATAGTTTTGATCACTAACATTGACAAACATGCTTGAGATAGCAACGCATGCGAGTTCGACCGAGCAATGCTCTAACAATCTTCCCCTTTGTCAATTTTAGTGACAAAACTATCAATACATATGGAATACAAAAATAAATGAATTAACTTTTGTAGCTCCTATTCCACATGCCTAATCTTCAACATTACTCGAAATCTTCATCACTTCCAAGTACTCCAATGATCCCAAAGGTTGTAATTTCAACATCATCGTTGTTGAAAATCCGTAGCTATAACAGTGAGAAAACAAGAGTTCTCAATCATTGTTATACAGTGTCATAGTATTATTATACAATATCAAAGTTCAATTGTATCACAACTTCGACAACAATACTATCGTGATATGTATCACTTCCCCTTAGTCAATACTCCATTTCACATGTAAACTACTCCCCCTTACATATTGATCCGAAAACCATATGTATTTGTAGTGTGAACTACATATTAATTCTCCCCCTTTTTGTCAATAAAATTGGCAAAGGTACGAAAACGGGATCCTAATGAAATTTCCAAAAGAGACATTTCATGACCAAAAGAAAACATATATCAACTTATTTAGATGCAATCATAAAGACGAAGCTAAATGCATTCATCAAGGAGTTTATAAAGATACAAGATAACCCCTATAATATTCCACAACCGCACTCCCCACAAAGATTTGGCGATTAAGCACAAGTTCAATTAAGAACTCTCCCCCATAAAATGTCATTCTCGAAAGAACAACAAGAGCGACCTTAATCTCAAAAGAAAAGAAGGATTTCATTGGACATAACAAATCACATACGAATATGAATTTGAGTCCAAAATACTCAATTAAATTAACCACAAGAAAACCCATGATTAACTTAATCGGAAATTTACAACCAAATTAACCACAAAAAGTGATAAATTTAATTGATCATGCTCGACATAAGAGAACTTACGGAGCAACAACTAAGTTAGACATAAGAGAATGTTCAACTCAATCGTTTATGCTCAAACACAAGAACCCTTATGGAGCAACACAGTATATGCACAAAAATATGGATTGGAGATCGACCAATACTGCGGAATATACAAGGATTCATCCTATTTTCCATCACTATATGCACAATGACATACAAGAGACATAATCCTTGTAAACAAAAGTTCATCCTATATTCCATCAATATTTGCATAATGACATAATAGGCTTCAACTTTTGTAATGTCAAAAGCTCATTCATTCTTTTATCACTACATGCATATCGACATATGAAAGACTTGACTTTTGACAAGGTATGGGACAATCATAGTTCACGGACGCAAACACACATATCCCATAACAAATTGCAATATATAAAACCAATAAATATTAATACTGCAAAAACAATCTTTCCCATTTGAAGGTAGAATCAATCTTTTTCGCACGGATTTACACCAAGAGTGGTTACCAAAGGCGTATAAAAAGATTTTCTTAACAAATAAGAACATACAATGTCATTAAAGACCATGCATCATAGTTCACATAAGATGATTGTGAACATTCAAGAATCCCATAACAATGCGTATGATCGAATTTTATATAGTGGTAAGTAAGTTGTCGTTCACTAGGATTTGATGAGATTGATTTTAGGAATTAATAAACAAAAATACTTAAACTACCAAAAAATATACAAATTATGGTGACAAGATGAAGAGGCACTGAGACGCAGGATTTCACTACTTTTCATATTCTTGTGGTTCAGTCATTAACTCTGGACAATATAACTCAAACAAAAGAAGTTGTGACTCTAATTCTTTGACAAAAATAGATTTCATAAAACATTGTTTGTAAGTTGTAAGCATGGCACATCAAAAGTAATTTAAACTAAGCATGCGACATCAGACAAAATAACAAGTAATTAATAGAAATCATAAAGCAATTAAATATATGCAAAAAGTCAATAAAATAATTAATTCATTTACTACAATCATGAAAAGTTGCTTCCTCCATTGTCCCAGTGATGGGGTCTAGCTTCTCATGGTGAAAACACTCTCAAAGAAATTTTTCATTGCTCAAAAAGGTCTTCACAATAATGAAATAGGAGAAAATTAATAAAAACCGGGTTTGTAACAAATATAGCCGAACTGTTACAGAAAACGGTAACTATGAAGTGTTGCTGGCACTGTAGAAATACGACTGTCTTCTATGGTCTTATGTTCTTCATGTTCTTCTTCACCAGCAGAACTGGTTCGTCTCTGCAACTTGTTTTTCTCCATCCTCAACTCTCTGTTCGCTCCCCTATCACTTCATATCCCATCTCTGAGTCCCGTATCACCTTTATATACTCTCAACACTCCAAAAATTACTGTAATAACTCTGGAATCATCCTCATTAATGTTGCCATCCACGAGAACATTTTTTTTCTTGTTTCTTCTCCTGCACGCGATAATCCTCAACAGATACGCTCCAAACACGCTGTATACCCATATAATGTTGATTCACACTCATGCATCAACAAATATTCACGTATCTTCCACAAGTAAACCCACAGAACCTCGAGTTTTTCTCACGAAAATAATACACGTCCATGTTTCTTCAATTCCGACGTTGCAACCCTATTGCTTCGAATTTGTTGGACTTACCAGTCCTGTTTATATGAAACAGGCCCAACACAACATATTTTAGCGGTTGAATCTCTCTAGACGACTTCCAGAACCAAATCAGAAGTATCGGGTTCTTCAAAATACGTAAACTCCCTGAGTTATACAATCTGAATTTCCAGCCAATTCTAATCCAAAACATTGATCATACCATGCCTGTGAAGTTTAATCAAGTCTTCCCAATCAATTTCATCCATTGAGTCTACTTAAATTTCCTCCAAAATACGAACCCTAATTCTGTTTTCTAAAGAAGACCTTTTCCCGCCAAAAACCAGTTTCAAACGAAGGGGATGAAGGTGCCCCTTATCCAGCTGCTTGGGTGTCAATAACAGTTTGGGTGCTCCTTAGTAATTGAGGTGTCCCTTATACAAAATGGAGAGTCTGAATAACACGTGTCCTCCGGGTGCTTTAGACAACTTTTCGAGCCGATTTTTCCAAAAATGTTTATTGACCAAAAATACCTACAAACACATAAAACACCATAATAAGTACAAAATCGAGTACCAACAATACAGAAAATTAAGGACAACTTAGACACAAAAACGTGTCAATCAAATACCCCCAAACTTATTATTTGCTAGTCCTCGAGCAAATCTAATCTAGAAAAAAAAATCTACACTTAGCACGTGCAGCAAGCCGTTAAACCGCTAGGTGGTCGTGTACCAACAAAACCTTTACTCCAGACCCTAGCTATTTATGAAGAACCTTGAAAGGCACTAAAGAATCTCCTTGGTTGTCATATAATCATTGACTATAGGAGGAAGTACCCCGATGTGAAATTCCAATTGTTGTACACGAGTTTGCACTCAAGCATACTAAAATTCATATATAAGTGACAGAGCTCTACTCAGATAGTTTCTGTACATCATAACCGGAGTCAACCAATCACATGGATAGATTAAGAAGATGGGTGTAGAGAAAAACGTAGATGGTTTTGACGTTGACTAAGGTGAACGGTGTTTCCCATATGTGTCTGAAGGCCACTACTAGGATGAACCTATCCTAATGGACTGAGATACCGGTCTGACTAATATCAACACAGCTGGCATATACAAGGGGACCAGCGGGTGATAATACTAACTCTAGGTCAACACAACTGGCATATACAAGGGCACGAGTGGTCGACTTTATTGAATTTATTCCATTTGGTATGATAGTCTGGTCTTTTTTTTTTTATCTCAATCACTCTATTTCACCCTAACAATGGTAACAACTTGAATTGTGTTCCCCACAAAATCACTTAGAAACATATTTAAAAGAAAAGAAAATAAAAACATAAGTGAAAAGGATTCAACGAGATATGGCGAAACTACCATGTTTTTTTTCCTAACACCTGAGCTCTGTGCTTTTATGAATAGACTCTATAGATGTTTACATCTAATCAGATTGGTTCCTCAACTCCTACAATCAAGATGTTCCCATCCACTTAGATTGGTTAGTACCAACCTTAATAAGCATAAATTTCTACGCTCTGGAGTTTATTTATTTATATCGCAACTAAAAAGTTTCTCCTATACCCCCAAACTTAAATCTAACATTGTATTCAATGTTCTAAAGATGAAATTAAAAGCATGAACAAGGAGAAACTGTTACTACTTGAAAAAAAGAGTTAAGGAAAGATATTACCGTGTTGCATGAGCATGGGTTACCTCCCAAAAAGTGCTAAATTTAAGTCTTCAACCAGACTAAGAAAGAATTAGCCACCTTATAGAATCATATAGTAATAGCCGGAATAACTTCGGATAACCAAAACCAAATAGGGCTATCACAAGTAAAAGGAATCTGCAACATGACAATAAAATTAACAAATAAAGCATATACCCTTGTATAGTTTCCTGTTTAAGACAACTACAACTAGTTGTGGTTCAGGTTCAGGTTCTATAACTGGGTCTAGATAAAATATTTTCATGGGTTGCATTTCCTCATAAGTTAGATCCGAATGTTCAGGTTCTAGAGTCTGGAAAAATTCAAATAAAAACTTAGAAGCACATAATAATAACCTAAATAATTATGGATCCTTAAAGTCAATCAAATTTGACTTACACCGCTGACCACAATGAGAGTGGTGGTCTTCCTTAAACAAATGTGTCGACCCTAATCTCCTAAAGTAATTAGGTTTAGTCTTAAAACTTAATATTTGACACATTTGAATTTCATAAGTTCCCACAATTGAAGAAAAATCTTTTGGTGGGAAAACAAAGTCGTTCGAGGTATCGTAGCCTGGGTAACCACATCAACCAGAGGATGAGTTTCTAACAACTGAACTTCTTTCTAAACATCATTAGGTTCAGGAAAACGTGTATGAAGATAATCTTGTAAAATGGTTGAGGCAAATATGTCAAGTCCCAAGTGAGGGACCTTTCTAAGAGTTAAAGCACATGGAGAATGATAATCACCCCCAAACTTAGAGTTTTCAGGGTCTCTAGAAAGACTAGTCACAACTTCCCTAATTTCTAGGTCATCAGATTCCTGGAAATGGTCAATTGATTCTTCTAAGTCAGATTCATCCTCACTCATCTCTACGAGTTCATTTTCTTTTTCTAAGTCTAATGTTTCTAAATCGCTAGACTCTAAAATAATATTCTCAGAATAAACTCGTTCCTCAAAACTATCATCGGCTTCGTAAAAAGGAAATACTACATCGTCTAAAACGGGAGTATTTCTAGTCAAATCCTCATCCTTTTGAATAGGTGAATAATTATTAAAATTATTTGGATTTAAACCAGAAATATTACTATCATTATAAAGCTCAATTGGAGTAACAAATTCCTGATCACTATGCCTAAAAACTTCGGATTCTTCATCAACACTATCCACATCATGATCATCATTATAATAACATGAAAATGATCGAACCTCATCTAAACAAGTAGTGTTAAAAATTCTAACCTCGTCATCTTGATTATAAAAATTGTCCTCATTTTCAAGGGTACTATTGGAAACACTATATCGAGCATTCTGCGCCTCTAACAAATGCTTCTGAATCGACTCACAAGACTTCCTGATGGTATCATGTATAGAAGGTTCACTCTTGGTTACGATTATTTCGTCCATAACTAATTCATTTGTCTCATTTGACTCATATGTCGACTCAAGTAACTTACGTGTTGACTCAATTATCCTACGTGCCGACTCTAGTTGAGGAGAAATATAAGAATCTTGCTCGCATGACCGGTACGCATGTGTATAGTAATTGGGCTCACCATGGTATGAGCCATAATCTTCAAAAGGTTGGCATTCCCAACCACTATTCACACTATGGTCAAAGTAATGTCCATTTTGAAAATCAGTCGGATATTTGTTGTATTGGCTATTATAATACCGGTTCGACATTCTCAACACAAAATAAACCCACTGACAGGGGATTCGCGGGTGTTCAGAAAAACTTACCTCCCGTTCTATACGGGGATGAACCGTTGAAGTCGACTCAGGCCACCGACTCCTATGTCAGTGTACGAACCTGGGGGGCCGAGACGGTATCGTAACCGTCGTCCTTCCCTGCAGCAGCTTTATTTAACTTAACCCTTCCTTAGGGTTTAAAAATAATAATGTCCAAAAGTCCAAAAATAAAGTCCAAAAATTGTCCAAAAATAAAAAGAAGAATTACAACAATAAAATCCTAATTACAGTTTCTAAAAAAAAAAAAATCTAATAAAACTGAAATAACTATATAATATTCTTCTTCACTCATTTTGGATTTTCCTTTTCTTTCTGTCTTTGGCTTTGCTTTTCATTTCAGCACTTCTTTTCTTTTTTTCTTTAGCTTAGCTCCAAGTCTGAAAGCAAACAGAAATACCAAAACGCATAAAAACGAACAAAATAATAAAAATAAAGCAAAACCTAAAAACAAGTCCGCGTCGGCGACGCCAAAAATTGATCAAATTTTATATAGTGGTAAGTAAGTTGTCGTTCACTCGGACTTGATGAGATTGATTTTAATAATTAATAAACAAAAATACTTAAACTACCAAAAAATATACAAATTATGGTGACAAGATGAAGAGGCACTGAGACGCAGGATTTCAACTACTTTTCATATTCTTATGGTTCAGTCATTAACTCTAGACAATATAGCTCAAACAAAAGAAGTTGTGACTCTAATTCTTTGCCAAAAATAGATTTCACAAAACATTTTTTATAAGTTGTAAGCATGACACATCAAAAGTAATTTAAACTAAGCATGCGACATCAGACAAAATAACAAGTAATTAATAGAAATCATAAAGCAATTAAATCTATGCAAAAAGTCAATAAAAGAATTAATTCATTTACCACAATCATGAAAAGTTGCTTCCTCCGTTGTCCCTGTGATGGGGTTTAACTTCTCATAGTGAAAACACTCTCAAAGGAATTTTTCATTGCTCAAAAAGGTGTTCACAATAATGAAATAGGAGAAAATTAATAAAAATGGGGTTTGTAACAATTATATTTTTTACAAACTGAACTGTTGCAGAAAATGATAATTATCAAATGTCGCTGGCACTGTAGAAATACGACTGTCTTCTATGGTATTATGTTCTTCGTGTTCTTCTTCACCAGCAGAACTGGTTCGTCTCTGCAACTTGTTTTTCTCCATCCTCAACTCTCTGTTCGCTCCCCTATCACTTCATATCCCATCTCTGAGTCTCGTATCACCTTTATATACTCTCAGGACTCCAAAAGTTACTGTAATAACTCCGGAATCATCCTCATTAATGCTGCCATCCACGGGAATATTTTCTTTTTTGTTTCTTCTCCTGCATGCGATAATCATCAACAGATACGCTCCAAACACGTTGTATATCCATATAATGTTGATTCACACTCATGCAGCAACAAATATTCACGTATCTTCCACAAGTAAACCCACAGAACCTCGAGTTTTTCTCACGAAAAAAATACACGTCCCTATTTCTTCAATTCCGGCGTTGCAACCCTATTTCTTCGAATTTGTTGGACTTACCATTCATGTTTATATGAAACATGCTCAACACAACATATTTTAGCGGTTGAATCTCTCTAGACGACTTCCAGAACCAAATCAGCAGTATCGGGTTCTTCAAAATACGTAAACTCCCTGAGTTATACAATCTGAATTTCCAGCCAATTCTCATCCAAAACATTAATCATACCATGCCTGTGAAGTTTAATCAAGTCTTCCCAATCAATTTCATCCATTGAGTCTACTTAAATTGCCTCCAAAATACGAACCCTAATTCTGTTTTCTAAAGAAGACCTTTTCCCGCCAAAAACCAGTTTCAAACGAAGGGGGTGATGGAGCCCCTTATCCAGCTGTTTGGGTGTCAATAACAGTTTGGGTGCTCCTTAGTAATTGAGGTGCCCCTTATCCAAAATGGAGAGTCCGAATAACACGTGTCCTCCGGGTGCTTTAGACAACTTTTCGAGCCGATTTTTCCAAAAATGTTTATTTCCCAAAAATACCTACAAACATATAAAACACCATAATAAGTACAAAATCGAGTACCAACAATACAGAAAATTGAGGACAACTTAGACACAAAAATGTGTCAATCAGCGTACTACTTGCCTATTCTTGAGCTTCCTTCTTTGTGATTCACCAACATCATTCTTGTAAAAGCTACAAATGATCTTATAAGAGAATTACTCCAAGAATCCAAGTGTCCAAGTCTAACAAAAGTAGAACAAGTGCGACGAAACAGAGCAAATTACTCAAAAACAAGATACGGGACAAAGACCAACCTCAACTCATTCAAATTTAGGATTTCTCATCACCATTTTGAAGAGAATTCAAAGAGGAAGATAATTCAAAAAGAATGAGGTCATTCCGAGTTCGGACGAAGAAGTTACGGCCAAAATAAATTTACCGAATATCGATGTCAAGTATGCATACGGGTTTGCAAACGAACTTTCGTATCCTTGAGCAGCATGCAAACGGGTATACGTACTTAAACCCCTGGATTTTGAATTTAATTGATGTTATGCATATCTGGTAAGTATACCATGTAGTCCAAACATCCCGAACTATTATTTTCAAACCTAAACATATAAGAACCTTAAACACATGTCAAGTTAGGTAGAAATGAACGATAAGAAAGGTACGTGGATCATTATAAGTTCTCTAAGCAAATAAAAACACAAAACTTGCTCAAGTTTATAGAAATACCTTTCTAGAAGAATCCAGTTGAATTCTACAGCCTTACCGATCAAAATCAGTACGCCCCAATTTTCGTGCTTCCCTCACCGTATACATAGCAGGGTATTCCTTGGTGAGGATGCACTTAGAATACAATCAAGTTGTGTTGAGGTGAAAAATGTCTTGCTCACCACAAGTGACTTTTGGATTATCATGAAAGAGATCTCTTTTAGAACCTTTCACATCCAAATCCATCTTTCCAAAGAACTCTTTAAGTTCCAACATCATGGATACTGCCTTCTCCATAGTCATGGAATTTTCTAGAAGATCATCCATTTTCACACTCAAAGCGTCATTGATTTTCTTTGGAACCCACTTATGAGTGCGTTTAGAAACGACCGGAACCTTCTTCCTGTTACTCTCTTCGAGATTTCTCGAAAGAGAATTGGATTGACTATTCTTTTGCAAGTTAGTCTTTCTCCATTGGGAGCATCGGATCTTGTCTTCGTATTTACGAAGTTATCCTTTTGATAACCATTACGATTGTGAAAGGGCTTCGTATGACGTTTATAGGCAAATCTAGGTTTATCGCAACAATGATTCCTTTGCCTAAAGGTTGACAGTTACAACCTGTAACGTTAAGAGGATTAGTCTTGACGTATTATCTTGGTTTCACAACTTCTTGTGATGCCCAAACAACAACATCATGAAGTTTCTCATTCCTTATACGAAAACGAGATCTCCTTTCCAGGTGACCTTTGTTTCCGCAATAGTTGCAAACATAAGGAATGTTCTTACCTCGATCTGTGTGTGCTGACTTTGGAGGTTGGTATACATTGGTCTTTCGAACTTTAACTTCCGGTGAAGGTATTTCACTTTTTCCAGCAGTGGAAACCTTTTGTTGAGAAGAATCGCGAGTCTTGACAAATTTTACCTCTTTGCTAATACTTGGAGCATTTATTCCCTTATAGCCCAATCCTCGTGTATCACGATGATTTTTACTTGATCCTAGCATAGTGGTTAATTTGCTTGAACTAGTATTGAACTTTTCCAAGTCATCTTCCAACATCTTGATTTTATCAAGAGTAGCAGCTAAATCAGCCTCAATGTGTTTTTCTCAAGCGAGATAAGCGATTTCTCTGTCATCAAAACTTGTTCGCTGGGAGTTAATCCTTGCTTCAGATTCTGCAAGTTTCTCTTCCAAAAAAACATACTTTTGATAAAGATTATCACATTCAAGTGACTTTATACGTAGGTTTTCCTCAGAATGCTTGAGGATTGATTCGTTAGAACGATTCGAAACATAAACACCTGCGTAACATCTTCTCAATTTCTTATTTTCTCGACAGAGAGGAGTCAGAAGAGGTGTGACATGAGAAGTTGTCATCTTCTTCGTTTCCAATGAATTCAAAACCTTAACATACTTTGAGACTTCCTCATCAACATCTCTATCAATATCTGAATCGCCTTCATCAGAAAGTTCATCCAACTGTTCTTCTAGGCGTATTTCCCAGACTTCAACATGTTCTACATTAAGAGGATGTTTAGATACTGACCTAGATGTGACTGTTCTCTCAGGTGAATCTAAGATTTGAAAAAGATCTGGTAATTTTTTAACTTGTACGTTATTAGAGATAGACTCGTCCATTATCAGATTGCCACAAACACAGACTTATAAGGTCTTTAACGTGTTTTCCTGCTCTGATACCAATTGAAAAAGAGGAGGTCTAACAACCACACCCAATATTTCGATTAGCAATATGTATGGACTAACTCCAATATACTTTCAATAGAATCAACTAGACTTAATCTTAATAAAGTATATCAAGGAGTTATATCTCTCTTTCTTGATTCAATACTTACACAAGCAAATAGAAATCTGTGAGTCTAGTTGAAAACAAGAGAAATCACTTGAACGGTACCAAAGACCAATGTTCAAGTATCAATCAACAACCAAAGGTTGGATTTCCCAATTGATTGATTCAAACGCACAACCTGTGATATTTCAATTATAAAGATAAACAATATAATGCGGAAAAGAAATAACACATACACCAGAAGTTTTGTTAACGAGGAAACCGCAAATGCAGAAAACCCCCGGGACCTAGTCCAGATTGAACACACACTGTATTAAGCCGCTACAGACAATAGCCTACTACAAACTAACTTCGGTCTGGACTGTAGTTGAACCCCAATCAATCTCACACTGATCCAAGGTACATTTGCGCTCCTTACGTCTCTGATCCCAGTAGGATACTACGCACTTGATCTCACCCACAACTAAAAGTTGCTACGACCAAAGTCGAAGACTTTAATAAACAAATATGTATCACACGTAAGAGTCTACGGTAATAGATAAATCTGTCTCCCACAGAAATACCTATAAGTTTTGTTCCTTCTTTTGATAAATCAAGGTGAACATGAACCAATTGATAAACCAGACTTATATTCCCGAAGAACAGCCTAGTATTATCAATCACCTCACAATAATCTTAATCGACGCGGCGAAAGAAGATATTGTGGAATCACAAACGATGAGACGAAGATGTTTGTGACTACTTTTATATCTTGCCTATCGGAGATATTAATCTCAAGCCAATCGTTACGATTGTACTCAAAACGATAGAATCAGCAAGATAAGATCACACAACTATGAGAAAGTAGTATCGGTTTGGCTTAAAAATCCCAATGAAGTCTTTAAGTCGTTAACCTGGTTTACAAGAAGAAACCTAAGGTTAAAGGATAATCGACTCTAGCTAATACAACTAGTATCATACAGGAGGTGTGCGGATTTAGTTTCCCAATTGCTAAAGTTCTCCCTTATATAGTCTTTCAAATCAGGGTTTGCAATCAATGTTAGCTTGGTAACAAAGCATTCAATATTCAACGTTAGATGAAAACCTGATTAGATTCAAGATAATATCTTTCAACCGTTGGATCGAAAGATTAGCTTGTTACACACAAATGAAATGCACGATTTTAGGTTTGTGTAACCGTACCCAAACATGTACATTTGTTGGTTCAACAATAGTTAACCAAATGGTTAGCCACATGAGCACTTTCATATCAACCATATTCTTCTTCACCATAACTAGTACAAATGAACTAGTTATAGAGTTGTTCAATTGCAAGGAAATCTTATGTAACTACACAAGACACAATCGAAGCAAAAATGATTTGATTTACTCGAATCAGTTCATGAACTTTATAGCCACGGTTTGCATTTTGCATTCCTTAGTTAATATAAATATAAGTTCACAAACAATCGTTTTCAGATATAACCAACTTAAGTTCGCAGACTTAGTTCGCGGACTTAAGTTCCCGGAAGGAGTTCACAAACTCGAGCAGATTTTCTCGAGTCGAGAACTTCCGCCAGTTCGCGGACTGAGTTCATGGACTGAGTTCGCGGACTGAGTTCACGGACTGAGTTCACAACTCTTGTTCCGGTTCTCTTGATCAACAAAGTTCGCAAACTTCGGTTCAAGGAAAAAGGATTTATACATATATGTGTTGACACACAATGCGTACATCCAACAATGGTTATATAATCTAAACTCTTATTTCAATCATTGAAACATTCTTAGAGGACGTTATTATATAGTTGTTATTCACAAACTATTTTTCGTCAAAGTAAGCAATTTTCAAAGTGATTGAAACATAACATGACTTTCGTCACTAGGTAAAGATGAACTTGGCCAAAGCAAAAGCTTACCAACACATATTTCGAGAAATAGATAAGCGAGATAAACTCGGCTCGAAAAAGCAAATGTGTATAATCAAAGTCTATATAGCAAAACGACTTTTGTCTCAAAGATAGGAGATAGAGTAGATAGACTTTTGAGTGATAGATAAGTTCAAGTATCCACATATCTTTTAGGCGATGAAGTTCCACCAGTTCCTTGAGTAGTTCTTCGTCTTGTATGATGATTGCCATGTAGTTCTTGAGCTCAACTACACTTCTATCCTAGTCCGAGAATTATCTATGGTAGATTAGAAATCAAGACTTATAGTTTTGATCACTAACATTGACAAACATACTTGAGATAGCAACGCATGCGAGTTCGACCGAGCAATGCTCTAACAAGAAGAATCTGAAGGGGTGCGCTTCGCATAAGAAGTATAGAGTACAAGAAATAAGAAATATCGATCCTTGGAAAAGTATGAAAAACTAGAATACTATAAAGAGGAAGTATCGATTCTTGAAGTAGCACTCTTAGTATAAAAAGTATGAAGCGTGACTAATAGAGTATGAAATATACACAACTAAGAATACTCTTAGCGTGAGCAATGGTCTGTCGTCAGATTTTAGATCATCGGATTACTTTAATCATCCCCATCGGTCATCATCATTGGTCTTAACATCGTTGCTTGGATTGCATCATTGGCATGATAGTTTGATTATTCGG
Source organism: Papaver somniferum (assembly GCF_003573695.1). Lineage (NCBI taxonomy): Eukaryota > Viridiplantae > Streptophyta > Magnoliopsida > Ranunculales > Papaveraceae > Papaver > Papaver somniferum. The sequence goes on along the minus strand of NC_039364.1, from coordinate 93,881,039 downwards.
TGCAGGATTTTGCTTCATCGCCGGCTTTGCACAATTTTCACCTTCGTTATCGAACTTTGGATCTCCTCTTCATGGCAGCAACACGGGTAGGTCAAAAGTGGCTTTATGTCATTTTCACCTCGAGTTGAACCATTTGCTAGTGAGATTTTAGTGGATAGACCATCTGGTCAGGTACCTGCGTTGATTTTCGCTCCTCTGGATCTCCTCTCCTCAAAGTGATTTTGTCTTCATATTGTATCTTCACGTTGGCAGCAACATTGGTGGATATGCAGCAGCTTTACACTTCGGGTTACTTACATCCACATTGGATATTGAATCATCGTTGGACTTGTACTTGGGGGTGAAATTTGTACTGAATCATTACGAAATTTGAATCATCGTCCTCTGGCATGCATCATCATTGTGCATATGATCATCGGCATGAGGACCTGAGATATAATCGGGTTTGCACTTCGGTTGGTGTCATCGGCAGCAGAGTATTGAACTGGATCTTGATCATCGGACTTTGGCACGTCGTCACAAAGCTTTGCATCATCGTCTAGCATGTTGGTTACTTGAGTATTGTTGGAACAGTATCATCGGAACATGAAACCGAAGCTGACCATCGGGATGGGGATCACAGATACAACGTCATCAGATTTTTCATGATCATCAAAGAACTTTGCACCATCTGTACTTTAGCTCATTGTTGCATGGCTTTGCATTGTCGGCTTCAGAATTTGAATCGTCCTCCAGCTTACATCGTCTTCATCGGAGATGAAGAGCAATCATCGGAATTGAGGTGAGTTGCATCATTGTTACCGGGATATGAACCATCGGGCTTTGGTCCACCGTCTTCGGACTTTGGCAGTACTCAATCCATCCATGTCATCTAGTTCTCTTTTAATCGTTCTCCACTATTCTTTTAGCTTGGTGGTCCATGTTGAATCGGAGCTGCATCATCGGAGTAGAGCAACAATATTGGGGTGAGGATCAGAGTTGTATTATCGTCGTCCTTGGATCGAAATTGTTGTATGGGTTGTATTCCTGGTTATTGGTATTGATACGGAGATGCCTATATGTAATAAGCCGCAATCGCACGGTGTCTAACTAGTAGATAGATACAAATACGGGCCGTTCTCACAGGGAGCGGTGGAAATACCAATAATCAATATTCTCAATAAATTAACCGACAATGATGTTTTTGGATTTTTTAGAATTGAAAACGAAATAAGAAAATTAAACTAATAAAATAAATTCAAAGGGAAAGACGGTAAGTTGGTAACCAGGGTTTTATTGGTATCCACCACTATTTCTATTTAATTTATGCAAAGAGACAATTCTATTTATTTGTTCTTCGTTTTTATTGACACCACCTATTATTTGTATAGAGTTGCAAACACCACGGGGACACCCTAAGCATGGCACATTAAAAGACTAAACCCAAGCATGCACCATCAAATTGTATCAGCGAGAAAATTAATGAAACTAAATATAGATTCACGAATGATATTTGATTATTCTAAGCATAACCCATCAAAGACATTTACCCAAGTATAGTGTATCAAACAATGAAACAAAAATATTCGCAATATTCTATCGATTATGTGCATGAGGTTTTGTGCAAACCGGCGAAGCAACAACTAATATCATCATTTATTGAATAAACAAAATTATAGAATCGATCAAATCAATGCATTATAGCCTCCAAACCATGTGTTTCAATTTAAAGTGGTCTAATGCTCAAAATGATTTCTACCATAAACCCTAGTTACAAAGTTTAGCAAAACATAGCTTTCTCAAAAACCATAAACATATATTAACGAGAATGAATTGCTAAACAAAAAGGAATCGAAAGAATAAAAACTCCAAACCCTCGAAGCTTTGTCTCCGCACTCCAGTCCAGTGTAGGCCTCTGTCTCTTCTCCTCCAATTCTCGGCTGTGCGGCCGGTCTCCCCCTTCTATCTCTCTGTTCGACTATTAAAAGTGCCCAAAGAATGTGATAGAAACCTAGTGAGCTGCTCAAGCCCAGTCCAATGAACAAAACCCAAACCAATTTCAACATCCAAGCCATTCCAAAGTCCGGCTAATGCCTGACCGTCCAACTCCTAACTCCAGTCCACACTATCACTTCCCTGAATCCGACCAACAACTCACAGTAAATCCCATTCAGCCAACACATGCGTTTCCAAAGTCAGCTCAAGCATCTAATTCCTGCCGACACAAATGACCAAGCCAATACACGAACATAACCTTCTCCATCTTCATCTCACCAGTTTCAGTGCAAGCTCTTGCTGCCGATTGCCGATAGCTCAGCCAATCCATTCTTCTGGTCATCTAGTCTGGTTTGTTAAGACCATCTCTCCAAAACACAACCATTTCACTCGAATCAACAACCCCATGCAAAACATCTCAGTCACGTCCAAAGCATTTGCTTGCTGCCATAACCATGATGATATCACAACCAGCTATCACTGCCTGCTATTAAGTCTCCTCCATTTCTCACGAAATCCAGCCAACATGTAATCCATCTCAAAACCCATGCCATCATCACCGAGATAGTTAACAGCCTCCATTACATTCCACTCGAGCCTCCACCAGTGAGCACACCACTGCCAATCCTCTTCATTTCTTGCCCGACCTCTTCTCTATACAGCGACTACCATGCAACAACAACTGAGCATCACACCGTATGATTAATCTCGGTCCCTGTAATCTTGGATGCATCAGCACCATGGCAAACTCAACTCAGCTAACACACAGTCCAAGCCAATGACAGTCGATCACCAGCACCATCATCTAGATTCAAAGCTTTGATTCCGTCTTCATTAGGTTTGCAGGTATACACATTCATAAATCATAATCATTTCAAAACTGTTGCCATTTCTGTTCTCCGATGAATCTCACTCACTGTAGTACAACCACAGCACCATACAAATCCCAAGTTCCATCTAATATTGACGTGAAACCAACACAAAAATGACGAGACTTCATAGCCATCCACCAGCAGCTTGAATTCAAAAGCATCCTCAAGTCCTGATGTTGTTATATTAATCTCAAAGTCCCCATCTCGCATGATCTCAGTTCTCCGCCATTAGCACTGTAAATCAACACCAAATCTGGGATAAACCCATCAAATCTCCCTGTGTTCGCAGACATCTGCACCTGACTCCGGCCACAAACCCCATCTGCTGCTTCTTCAGAAATGTTGATCTCTTGTTTTGTTTAAGAGAAGAATATACACTTTACATTCCACTAACAATTAGAAGTGATACTGAGGCCACGTTCATTTTCCCGCTAGTTGGCCTTCTGGTGCTTGACACGAAGTAAAACGAAACAATTATTTCCACCCTAAAAGCGTCTGGCCGTAAGTGGTGCTAGTAACCAGCACAGGATAATATAACTAGCCATAGTTGACTCCCACTTCATTTTGGTGTCTTGAATGGCATCATTACTGATTTGCGTCGCAAATGCCTTTTAAGCTCCAATTTTAGGTGTTTATATTCATGTATGGCACTGGTCGGTACTTTCTAAAAAAGCACTAAAATGGTGTCGTCAGCCAAATATCGAGTCCTAACTAATATAAATATGGGTATAAAATGTAGCATTTACGTGCTTATCAACACCCCCACACTTATATTTTTCTAGTCCTCGAGCAAAACAAAGAACTGACGCGTACACAGCTGGTCATATCATAAAAGAGAAGAGAGAGTTAGACCCGCTACACAGCTTGTCATAGAAAATACCATACAAAAGACCCGCTACACAGCTTGTCATAACCCTAGAAATCATAATGATAATAAAGTTTTTTAAGACCCGCTATACAGCTGATCATCTTTTTTTTTTAGACCCGCTACACAGCTGGTCATCATTTTTTTTTTGAAAATATTTTACGAAAGTGCCACTACCCCACGCTTAAATATTACATTGTCCTCAATGTAATTGAGTCATCCAACGTAGGAACTAAGATGGGAAATTCAAGCAAACAAATAAAAGATAGAGGAAAGAAAACATATCTTATTATGGGTTGACTCCCATGAAGCGAAATTGTATAGGTTAACTCCCATAAAGCATAATCTTTGTATCCATGTTTGCGCACATAAAGAACCTCAAACAAGGTGAGGTTGCACCAAAGTAAGCAGCAAAGCATATATATAAAGTCTGAAAAGTTGGGGATCAATCCAACAAATCAGGTCAGCTGCGAATATGAACCTGCAAACATTATAAACCTCCAAAGAGATGTGTAAATCCATTCCCAAAAGAAAACAATCCTTAGTCATCAAGTCATGCAAGGTCGAGATTAGTAAATCACTCACATGAACAACAAACATAGAATGTATATTAGTTTCTACTCAGGAAGCACACTCTAAATCAGGTTCTAAATCAGCTGAAATAACTTCCATCGACACAATATCTTCATTAAAAATCATAGGAAGTGATGAATTGACAATGTCAAAAGGAAAAACAGCATAAACCTCAGCACAATGATTTAAACATGAATCTAGTGGTTCAAGTTCATCAAATTCAGTAACTTCTAAATCTGGTTCTAAGTCCGCGGAAATAACTTCCGTTGTTGAGTTACCTTGATTATCCAGTGGAGACCGCAATGCATTGACAATATCAATAATCATAGGGTCATCGGAATCAGAAAAGTGGGCTAAACAAACAGATAAGGGCTCAAAATCATCGACACAAGTTATCTAACCAATATTAATAGGTTCAACATTCACATCAGCATCCAGAAAATCACTAGATGGATCAGAAAAACAAGAGCACAAAGGAGCAACAATATCATGAATAATCGCCTCATCACTATCTGCAACTAAGTGACTTATAGGAAACTCATTATTTGAATGATTAGAAAATATCTCATTATGCACGTCTACTATCTCTAAGTCATCAGACTCAACAATAGTATCTTCTGTAAAAATATGTTCTTCTAAATCATCATTATCTGAATAAGTGGCGTCTCTAACACAACTCTCGTCCTTTTGAATAGACAAATAATCAGTTAAATGATCATGAGTTGAGTAAGATACAATAGATTCAGATATTATATCGGTATCACATTTCCTAAAATCACTTCTAGTGTCATTTCCACCCTCATGGTATTGGGGTTGATACTCATCTGAATAACCACCCATAACGAAATTACGTGGATTCCAAATTCCATACCTGAGACGATTATAAGCAAGAACTGCCTTATACCGTGACCCGTACATGTATTCACCAAGCATCATATGAGATGAAGTCTCCTGAGGATGTGAACTTCTACGCATATATTCTCCAAGTGTCATCTTAGATGACGTCTCCTGAGTAGCACTCATCATCCTCAAAAAGTACCTGAAATAAAGTTCTACAACACAAAACAAGTCAAAGGAAAAAGAAATCCTAAAATAAAATAAAAATACTGTACAAAAATAAAATAAAAATCTAACTATTTACAAAATCAAAAATACTAATTACAATATTCAACAACCGCTCCCCGGCAGCGACGCCAAAAATTGATAGGGTTTCGGGAAACCCTATATGTGTCAACCGCAATCGCACGGTGTCTAACTAGTAGACAGAGGCAAGTACGGGTTGTTTCCACAGGGAGCGGTGGAAATACCAATAATCAATATTCTCAATAGATTAACCGACAATGGTGTTTTTGGATTTTTAGAATTGAAAACGAAATAAGAAAATTAAACTAATAAAATAAATTCAAAGGGAAAGACGGTAAGTTGGTAACCAGGGTTTTCTTGGTATCCACCACTATTTCTATTTAATTTATGCAAAGAGACAATTCTAAAAATATTTATTTGTTATTCTTTTTTATTGACATCACCTATTATTTGTATAGAGTCGCAAACACCACTGGGACACCCTAAGCATGGCACATCAAAAGACTAAACCCAAGCATGCACCATTAAATTGTATCAGTGAGAAAATTAACGAAACTAAATATAGATTCACGAATGATATTTGATTATTCTAAGCATAACCCATCAAAGACATTTACCCAAGCATAGATTATCAAACAATGAAACAAATATATTCGCAGTACTCTATCGATTATGCGCACGAGGTTTTGTGCAAACCGGCGAAACAACAACTAATATCATCATTTATTGAATAAACGAAATTATAGAATCGATCAAATCAATGCATTATAGCCTCCAAATCATGTGTTTCAATTTAAAGTGGTCTAATGCTCAAAATGATTTCTACTATAAACCCTAATTATAAAGTTTAGCAAAACATGACTTTTTCAAAAACCATAAACATATGTTAACGAGAATGAATTGCCAAACAAAAAGGAATTGAAAGAATAAAAACTCCAAACCCTCGAAGCTTTGTCTCCGCACTCCAGTCCAGTGTAGGCCTCTGTCTCTTCTCCTCCAATTCTCGGCTGTGCGGCCGGCCTCCCCCTTCGCTCTCTGTTCGACTATTAAAGTGCCCAAAGAATGTGATAGAAACCTAGTGAACTGCTCAAGCCCAGTCCAATGAACAGGACCCAAACCAATTTCAACATCCAAGCCATTCCAAAATCCGGCTAATGCCTGACCATCCAACTCCTAACTCCAGTCCACAGTAACACTTCCCTGAATCCGACCAACAACTCACAGTAAATCCCATTCAGCCAACACAAGCGTTTCCAAAGTCAGCTCAAGCATCTAATTCCTGCCGACACAAATGACCAAGCCAATACACGAACGTAACCTTCTCCATCTTCATCTCACCAGTTTCAGTGCAAGCTCTTGCTGCCGATTGCCGATAGCTCAGCCAATCCATTCTTCTGGTCATCTAGGCTGGTTTGTTAAGACCATCTCTCCAAAACACAAACCATTTCACTCGAATCAACAACCCCATGCGAAACATCTCAGTCACGTCCAAAGCATTTGCTTGCTGCCATAACCATGATGATATCACAACCAGCTATCACTGCCTGCTATTATGTCTCCTCAATTTCTCATGAAATCCAGCCAACATGTAATCCATCTCAAAACACATGCCATCATCACCGAGATAGTTAACAACCACCATTACATTCTACTCGAGCCTCCACCAGTGAGCACACCACTGCCAATCCTCTTCATTTCTTGCCCGACCTCTTCTCTATACATCGACTACCATGCAACAACAACTGAGCATCACTTCATATGATTAATCTCGGTCCCTGTAATCTTGGATGCATCAGCACCATGGAAAACTCAACTCAGCTAACACACAGTCCAAGCCAATGACAGTCGATCACCAACACCATCATCTAGATTCAAAGCTTTGATTCCGTCTTCATTACGTTTGCAGGTATACACATTCATAAATCATAATCATTTCAAAACTGTTGCCATTTGTGTTCTCCGATGAATCTCAATCACTGTAGTACAACCACAGCACCATACAAATCCCAAGTTCCATCTAATATTGACGTGAAACCAACACAAAAATGACGAGACTTCATAGCCATCCACCAACAGCTTGAATTCAAAAGCATCCTCAAGTCCTGATGTTGCTATATTAATCTCAAAGTCCCCATCTCGCACGATCTCAGTTCTCCGCCATTAGCACTGTAAATCAACACCAAATCTGGGATAAACCCATCAGTTCTCCCTGTGTTCGCAGACATCTGCACCTGACTCCGGCCACAAACCCCATCTGCTGCTTCTTCAGAAATGTGGATCTCTTGTTTTGTTTAAGAGAAGAATATACACTTTACATTCCACTAACAATTAGAAGTGATACTGAGGCCACGTTCATTTTCCCGCTAGTTGGCCTTCTGGTGCTTGACACGAAGTAAAACGAAATAATTATTTCCACCCTAAAAGGGTCTGGCCGTAAGTGGTGCTAGTAACCAGCACAGGATAATATAACTAGCCATAGTGGACTCCCTCTTCATTTTGGTGCCTTGAATGGCATCATTACTGATTTGTGTCGAAAATGCCTTTTAAGATCCAATTTTAGGTGTTTATATTCATGTATGGCACTCGTCGGTGCTTTTCTACGAAAGCACTAAAATGGTGTCATTAGCAAATATCGAGTCCTATCTAATATAAATATGGGTATAAAATGTAGCATTTACGTGCTTATCAGGTATCATCAGGTTACTTATTCCGCACTTGCCAAGCTTCTTATGCTCCTTAGCAGCTAACTGGATGGTGTTTGCAGCAACAATCATCATCTTTCAGCAATCATCCTTCTGTTTGCTTTTGGTATTTGTATTCCACCATGTCTTAAACCAGACATTAATCAAGCATCTTGGCTGCGCTCATGTATCGGGTTTTGAATCATCGTCTGGATTTACATTTTCGTCTTCGGATTTTGTTTCATCGTTGGTCCCTTGTTGTTCGTCAAATGCCTTGACTCCAAGATAGAAGATGCAACTGCTTTCATCGTTTCTTAAGTTGGTTGTGTATACTGATGTGCTTCAGATGTCCGATGATAGCGTCCGTCAATGACTAGCCCTTGCAAATTGATAAAATCATGAAGATAGAAAGGAACTCGAAAGCTTAAATGGTGATAGTTCGGAAATCAGTTGGAACTAGTTGTAATCTTAACACAATCCTGCATTCCATTCACGTTTACACAGCTATGTACAGGGTTTAATACCCATCGCAGAAACTCCGTAAAAAGTTTAAAATTGGATAGATTTAGAACAGGTAGAAAACAAAAAATAGGTTTAGGAGAGAAAGCTCACTAAACCGTTTCTTTAATCAAAGATATAAACATTTGCAAAAAAATTGTACAAGGCTATAATTAATTGGGAAACGAAAGCCTCAGTATCTACATAGCATTTTTAATTCACAAAATCATTTTCTTAAACAGATTACAAGCATTTTCAGATATGAGTTTTTACACAGTAATCGTTAGATTTTGGGGGCACCCAAGTAAACTTTCCATGTAAAAACAACAAATTCAAGGAAACTGATGTGAAGAAATAGAAAACTGAAAACGAATTTTAGAAAATTAGTACAACATTTAAAAGAAAATAGATCTTGAACGGGTAGAATAAATTCTTTACCCGTAGCCTGTATCTAGCGCCAAATTGTAACTATCATTAACTTGATAGTACAACCAATTGATCAAAATGATAAAGCGATAGCTAAATTAAGATATAAACTTAAATCATGAACAAGATTAAGTGTAGTAAAACAAAATAGAAATCAACACAAGCATATTACATATACGTGGTACGACAACGAAGTGTCTACATCCATGGGTAAAAGGGATAAAGGTATTTATTGATATTTGAGGTTACATTAAGCTCCATTACAAAGTTCAGACCATTTTTGAGAGATAGTAGGAAGAGAAAAAGAAGTCCCCCATGTCCGACCTAATCTTTACGCTTTTAAGGGGAAAATATCTTCTGACAAATGATATTTTTATCCTTAGCTTAATATTGAAGCAGACTTATGATTGATTTTGTGCGTGTTGTTGTATAATTATATCTAGATGCGGCTTCAAATCGTCCTCCACATGTCAATATAATTATAGTGTCTACAATCAATGTATCCTACTTTTGAACACACATTAAGTTAGCTTTTTTTTTTGAAGCATGTATTTATTAGAAAAAGATTAGATTACAACTTGTCGTGGTTATATGGTACCCACAGAGTCTTGAAATAAAATGTGACTGATAAAAGATGGGATTGCCTGGTCCTATATTTTGGTTGAATAGTTTCATGTTTGGCTTCCATCTGCTGCATGATTTGCCAATCCGTCAGCTGCTTGATTTCCTTCCCTGTAATTGTGTTGTATAGCAACTTGCAGGATCTGGTTAAGCGTACTTTTTATTTCTTCAATCATTCCTACTATGTGCCAAGGTGGAGGGGTAGGTGATGTGATGTAACGCAGGAGGTTCTCTGAGTCTGTTTTAAAGAGAATTCTTGGCCATTGTCTCCCTGTTGTTGTTCTTGAAGCCAATGGCAGAGCCCAGGTTTCTGCAGTTTGAGAAGCTAGTAGGATGGAGAATATCTCTGCAGATTTTCTATATCAGTTAGAGAGGCGTGAAAGAAAGGAAAGAGAGTAAATCCTGAAGGATTATTTCCGTGAAAAGAAGGTGAGAAATATATGGGGAATTCCAAGACTTTTGGTGGAAGTAAAAGAGATTTTAGCCGACCTGTGATGTATATATAAGCTGTGGGGAGGTCAAGGAGGACGTACGTACACTTTGGGGGAGTTTAGGCAGTTGCATAGAGAAAACAGTCGAGTTGCAGAAAAGTTTTTCTGCTATTGCGAAGAGGAAGAAGGTGAAGAACATAAGACCCAGCTGGAAAGTCGCAGAAACCGTTACCGTATCTTTCAAAATCAATACTTTTATAATTCTGTGACATTTATTTAGAGTTCGCAACACTTCTGTTAGCATTTCTCTGTAACAGTGGGTTCTGTAACAATTATATCAGTTACGAATACACTGTTTTATACCTTTTCCTCTTTGTGAACATCTTTTGAGCAGTGAAATCAAATTTTGAGCATATTTAGAACATGAGGAGCTAAATCCCTTTTGCAGAGGCGACGGAGGAAGCTATTTTCCAGTATTTGTGTGGTAATTTTTTATTTAATTAATTATTGCAACTCTTTTTATGATTATTTTCCTTGATGAGAAAAATTGATTTATTGATTTTTGTTAAACATTTATGATTTCTTTTGATAGAGCATGCTTGCTTGGGGTTTGATGTTCTATGCTTTCGATAAACAGTTGTTATTTCTAAAAATCTAATTATTGCAATATATTAGAATCACTTGAATATATGAGTTGGCAGTCGTAATTCCCAGTGGTTGGGCCATTGTTATTAAAGTTACGTGCATCAGAGTCCCTACAGACGAACCCAGCCCCCGCAAATCCCGGGTGGCCTCTGGCTGCTCCATCCGTGTTAATCTTAATCCAGTTTATGTTCGGAATGGACCAACCTACCGATATTGTTGCTATCCTTTTATCTGTTGTTGGGTGGTTGAGTGTTGGTGTATCTCCTGGTATGATTGGTAGTTATGCGTGCAGTGCCCTGGAATATTCTTGTTGTAGTTGTTGTGCCCAGGCTAGGATTTCTTCCGCAGTTGTTTGCTTTTGTTGGGTAAATTAGATCATTCCTGGCTAGCCATAAGGTACAGAATAGAAAACAGAATGAGGAGATTACAGATGTTGATGTTGTTTGTTGCAGGATTTGGGATATGGTTGTTTGAGGAGTTAAGGTGAAGGTCGGGGTGGGGTTGGAGTTTGGTGAATTTGTAAGTTGATTGAATAAGGTGTTCCACGAAGTAGCTGCCGTTGGACAATGAATTAATAGGTGGCTTGCTAATTCCGCATCAGTAGTACATCTGGGCATATGTCTGAGTTGGTCAAATGAATTCGATGTAAGAGAGAGAAGGTTAGCAATCCTTCATTAATGGCTTTCCACAAGAAAATCCGAATTTTTGGTGAACATGGTAAAGTCCACGGGAATTTGGTAGGTGGTAGAGGGGTGTGAGTTGGTTGACCATGGGTTAGACATTTGTATCCCGAAGAGGTAGTGTAGTTTCCAGATTTTGAGTGTGACCAGATAATTTTATCCGGGGGATTATTTTGGAAAAGGTGGATGTTGATGATTTTTTAATTTATAGGATTGGGAAGGGTGTTCAATTTTTCATGATTCCAGGAGTGGGAGATTGGGTCGATGATATCTTCTACCATTTGGATTAGGTAACATTGTGTTGGGTCCAGATTGGGAGAGTGTGGAATCCAATTGGCTTCTATCGGAGTTGATAACCCATTTCCAATACGATAGAAAATTAAATTTTGCATGGTAGGAACAATTGACGCGAGTTGTCTCCATTGAGGACTGGAGGAAGAAGGAATGAAATCGATTCCTTGTAGAATTGGTTGTTGGTTAAGGTATTTTGCACTGAGGAGACTGATGAGTGCCAAATATTTTATATATTTATCCCTTTTTGTTGGCATTTTAACTCATCTTTTATGCATTAATTCTACATTTTATCCCATATTCTGTATTTTCATTGTTTTCAAGAATAAATATTTTTATTAATTAATTTTGCATTTTTAGGTAGTAAATAAAGTTCGGATGAGTCGCGGAGCGAAAAGAGCAGAAAAGTAGTGAAAAGCCGGGAGAAATTACGCAAGGAAGCCGCGAAGAATGGTGCGCACAACCTCATTTTCTACACACAAAAGCGCCTCCGTTCTCAGCCATCAGATCATTTCTCAGAAGCATCCGACGGTCGCTCCTTCATAGAGCATCAAAATCTGAAGTCTCTGCCGAGCACCACAGCGCTGAAATTCCAAGCCTTCAGATTAGATGGTAGTTGAATCCAACGGTCGCTCCCTTGCTGTGCATCAAAGTTTGATATCTCCGCCTAACACTACAACACCTAACTCCATCTGGCATCGTTGATTTTGTTGTATCATATAATCTGACGGTCGCTACAAGCTTCACTCCGCATCACCGTCTGATTCACCTACCAGCTTCGCATATCGCGTCCCATCTCACGAAACATCGAACTCGATGAACCTGCCTAATACCCTAGCGACCGAACCCATCCACCTAACCAAACACCCTTCTCTCCCAAACCATCGAACCCTTTCTTCTCCACCAACCCCCTCTGCAGAGCCATCACCCTGCAACTGCCGCACCACCATCATCACCACCAACTCCACTGCCACCACCACTCCTACACCATCATCACCCCATCACCCAACAACCAATACCATCTACTCCCATCTCCCTAGTCCATCTAATTTCTCAATTTTTGCACGTTCTCTTTCAGAAACCCTAGGCGTGCAAAATTGGTAAATTAGGTCGAGCTAGAGTGAAATTGAAGGCATGGAGTGATACAGGAGAGTCAGAGAAAGGATGGGTCGACGTCAATTTGACGATTAGGTGAGCTAATTTCACTGTTGGAATTTGGGGATTTTTCTATAAACCCTAATTTTATAATTTTGAGAAATTTGGGTCTGTGACTATAAATAGCCTTATGTGTGTGTTGTAATAGTTATGCTTGGAGTAGCCAACATCCAGAACTTTCAAGTTCTGTTAAATGTTAAAATTGTTAATTTTTAGTTCACTTGCTCAATTACAGTTCACTTGTTATGCTTAATGTTTTTAGTTCAATTTGCTGCTTGTTTAATGTTCATGTTCTGTTAATTCCTGTTTAGTGTGATGTTTCTGTTAATGTTTTTAGTTTCATCTCCTGTTAACATGTGTCCTGTTTAGATGTTGTTCAATGTTAGTTCAGTTAGTTGTGATCATGTTTGTTGTTGCTCCTGTCACTGTCAGTTACATAATGGAATGCTAGGCTAGATACATTTGAAGCTTTGTGCTAATTGTGTAATGGAAGAAATCAGTGCTTAAAGCAAGCTGATTTTCTTGCCATTCCCTGTGTATGCTTAGGTTGCACTTTGATTGAGCATTGGGAGAAACTAGTGCTCATAGCAAGCTAGTTTTCTTCCCATTCTTTTTGTTTGCCTGTATGCTGCCTTAGTATTGCTTCATTTCAGTTTCTTCACCACAACCCTGCCCTTGGCCTTAGGCCTTGGTTCATTCTTGTTTTGTTTTGCTTTTGTTCACTGTTTTGCTGCTATTTGCTTTGTTGTCACTTGCCTTGCAGTTGTCTGCAGCTGCTGCTGCAACTCTGTTGCTGCTGCTGTTGTGCACTGCCTTTTTCTGCTACACTGCTGCCTCTGTTGTTGTTGCTTTTCTCTTGCTTTCCCCTGCTTGTGCAGCTGTATACAGTGCTGCTGCCTTCTTTCTGTGCACTGCTTGTGCAGCTGCAGTGCTGCTGCTTTTCTTCCCTTGCAGCTGCTGCTGCTGCCTTCCTGCAGTTCCTGCTGCATCACTATCTGCCCTGAAGCTGCTGCTGCTGCTGATGCTGATGCCAAGCTGCTGCTGCCCTGCCACTTCTTCTCCTGCCAAGCCAAGTCCAGTTCCTGCAGCCAAGCAAAGACCAAAGCTCAACTCAAACTGAAGCCCAATTCAACCAACCTGTGGGCTTAATCCATAAGCCTAAACTCAAAAGCCCAAGACCAAACCAACTGAGTCCAAGGCTCAGTTCAATTCAAAGGCCCAAAACCTAAAGTATTTCATTGTTAAAAAACAAACCCATTAAGCCCAACAGTTCCAAAGGGGTATTCAAAGCCCAATAGCAAACTAGGAACCCAATTAGCTAAAACACTTCCGAAACACACCCGATCTCTGTGGATCGACCCGTACTTGCACGAGCTACAACTGACGACCGTGCACTTGCGGTATTACTGTAGGCCCCCATTTCATTGCGCATAATTTCTATACCCTTTTCGAGGCCTGCCAGAGACTTCCGAAGATATATTTAGGTTGTACATGCAAATTCCAGATTCTTTTCATGAGAAGTGCCTTATTATGATCACTGTTTTTCCTTATTCCCAATCCTCCTTCGGATAATGGTTTTGTTGTTTTATCCCATCCTATAGGGTGGAGATTTTTAATTGTTGAGTCATGTCCCCAGAAAAAATTCCTGGTGACACGATCTATTTGTTTATGAATATTTTTGGGTAGGTTTTGTGTTTGCATTATGTGATTTGAGGTGGGGATTAGGGAGGTTTTGATGAGAACGAGTCTTCTGGATGGAGTTAGGCATTTTGTCATCCATCCTTTTGCTTTTCTGTATAATTTTTGTAGGAGGGGAGTGAAAGTTTGAATGGATGTTCTTCCTTGTTTAAACTGGATGCCTAGATAGGTTGGAGGTTTTGATGTATCCGGCATATTAAAGAATTGTTGAAGATCATTTATCTTGATTGGGTCTAAATTAGGGTGATGGATGATTACTGATTTGGTAGTATTAATTACTTGCCCTGCAGAGGAGCTATAGGAGTGGAGGAGGGTTTTAAGGTGTTGGTTATTCTGATCCGACGCTTTATAGGTGATCAGAAGATCATCTGCATACATTAGATGAATTATGGGTGGTGCTTTTTTTGATATGTTAAGTCCTGGAACTAATTTTTGGGTTTGAAGGTTTCCTAGGTTTGTAGATAGGATTTCAGCACATATGATAAAAATATACGACGATAGTGGGTCTCCTTGTCTGATACCTCTATTTGGGGTGATGTATCCATGGGGTGTACCATTTATTTTGATTGAGTAAGTAACTGTTGTGACACATAGCATAATGTAGTTTATAAAGGATGATGGGAATCCAAGTTTTGTAAATGATGTTTTGATGAATCCCCAGTCTAGGTTGTCATAGGCTTTCTGGATATCTAGTTTGAGAGCTATTTTTGGATCTTTGGTGAGGTTTGAGGTTCTGATATGATGGAAGACTTATCCAGCAATTGCTATATTGTCGTGTATTGATATTTGCGGCACAAAAGCACTTTGGTAAGGGCTTATTAAAAAGGGTAGAATAGGTCTAATTCGGTTCACTAATATTTTTTAGATGATTTTATATGTGATGTTACAGAGTCCTATTGGTCTGAATTATGAAGGTTTTGAAGGGCGGTCGACTTTAGGTATTAGTGTTATGTTTGTGTGGTTCATGAGAGGGTGCATATTAAGATTGTTAAAGAAACTCTTAACCATTGCTATCAATTGGGGGTGAGTTGTTTCCCAGAAAACTTTAAAATTGTATAGCCATCCGGACCCGGAGCGCTTTCGGAATTTATGGAGAAAAGGGATTGTTTGATTTTTGTTGTAGTTACTTCCTTCGTAAGTAGGTCTGATTGTCTAGGAGTTAACCTAAGCCTGATATTTGTAAAAATATCTTCTTATCTCTGTAGGAGGGTTCGTATATTGTTAAGAATAGTGATTTAGAATGAGCTGAACAACGTCTTCGTTTTTGCTAATCCAGTTGTCTTGTGGGTCTTGTAGTTGCTGCATATTGTTACAGGATCTGTGAATGGTAGATTTAGTATGGAAAAATGTTGTGTTGAGATCGCCTGATTGAATCCATTGAATTCTAGATCTTTGTTGCCAGTATGTCGCATGACATTGTAATAGTTTTTCATGTTCTATTCTTAGTTGTTTTTCTTGAAGCAGCCAAAATTCCAGATCTAGGCCTGTTTGGGATGCACATTGGTGTTGAGCGTGCTTTATCTTGGCTATCGATTTCTTGATCTTAGTTGGTAGGTGGTCAAAAGTTTCTTTGTTCCATTCTAAGAGAGTTTGTCCTGTTGTAATGAGCTTTAGTTAGAAATCGAGGGTAGGTTCATTATCTTGTTGTTGATCCCAAGCCGATTCGACTACTTGCTTGAGTTGGGGATGAGAGAGCCATACATGTTCGAATTTGTAGTTTTTTGTTCCCTACCAATCCATTGCTTTCTTCTGAAGTATTATTGGGGCATGATCAGATGCTATTCTTGGAAGATGAGTAACTGCTGCATGTGTATTTGTCGTTCGCCACATTTGGTTTTCCAAAGCTCTATCTAATCTTTCTAGGATGTTATCCTGCCCCATTTGGTTGTTTGTCCAAGTGTATGGGTCTCCTCGGAATTCCAAATCTATAAAACCCATCTGGTCCATCAGAGTGAGGAGAGGTTGAGATTGAGCATATTTTACTTGCCTTCCTCCTTTTTTTTCCGATTGATTTAGGAAGTCGTTGAAATCTCTTATTAATAGCCATGGTATAGATGGATTGATATTGTTGAAGATTGTTGGAAATTCTTGCCAAAGATTTTTCCTTGTATCTGGATGCGAAGGGCCATAGATACCCGTGAAGAACCATGGTTGTTCAGGAAGTGGTGGCGTAACTTTTGTATGGATGTAATTTTGAGAGTGGAATAATATTTGGATATTTAGGTTATCTTCCCACATTAAGCATAGTCCGCCCCGCCTTCCAATTTTTGGAATGTTGAAAAAATTATTGAATTGAAGGGATTGTGATAATATTCTTATGTGTTGATTGTTAGCTAGAGTTTCAGAGAGAAATAATATGCTAGGCTTGTATAGAGAAACTAGTCCTTTCAAATGATGAATTGAGGGTGGGTAGGGATGGTCATGGGGCGGGTATGGGGCGGGGATCTTGTATCCCAGTCACTGCCCCGTTCAAAAAAAAAACCCACACCCTCCCCATTACCCGTTTGATCTGGGACGGGGCGGGTATGGGAAATACCCGTACGGGACGGGTTTTTTACGGGTTACCCATAACATTAAGCTCAAATATGATGAGTTAATTTAATAATCAATACCTAAGTTCAACCAATAATAATAATAATAATTTAAAATTTCAAACTCATAAATTCATCGTAAAACAAGCAAAGAAAAACAAATTGGTCTATAAACGAGCATCACTCATTTTAGTTCTTAATTATTTCTTATCAAGTATCTTTCTTATAATATAATATAATTTCTTAGTTTAAATATAATATAAATAATTAATGATATCTTATACTTTTACCTTTTCTTTTATAATATAATTTCTTAGTTTAAATATAATATAAATAATTAATGATATCTTATACTTTTACTTTTTCTTTTATAATATAATATTTTAGTTTAAATATAATATAAATAATTAATAAAAATATAAAATCCTAAAATGGGAACGTACGGGGCGGGTATGGGGCGGGGACCTAGAATCCCATTCCCGCCCCATCCCAGCTTCACTAATTTCGGGTATTACCCATATCCAACCCCAACCCCGTTTGTACGGGTAAAATCCTACCCAATAGGGACGGGTATCCACGGGGATGGGTTTGGGTGGGGCAAATGGCCATCCCTAAGGATGGGAGGTTTATTCCTTGACAATTCCAAGATAGAATAGTCATTATGAAATTGGTAGTACTAGTCTGAATGAGCTTTGCATCCGGATGGAGAGGAGAAGTTTAAGTTGGGTTGAAAGAATTAGGTTTAAATGGGCTTTTATGGAGGAAGGTCCTGCAACAGATATGAGAAAGAAATGAGTCCTAGTGAAAATTAGGAGAAGAAAAAGTTAGACAAGGAAATTTATAGCTCACATCAGAGAGTATTTTGCGTACTTTAAAAAAAAGAGTTGTGACATATCAATTGGGATTTTAAAAGTGTCAACTCAGGTAAATACAAGGATTATGAAGACTCTATAACCACACAGTGAGGATTAATATAGGAATTGTAAGATTAAGTTAAGGGAGTTGTTGTGTACTAAGTTGAGGAAATGCTAAAAACAGCAGAGTTCAAGAATACAAAAGACAGACTAAGTTTTAGGTAAAAATTAAAACAATTCATAAAACTTTGGGTCAAAACCAAGGTGAAACTTAAGAGTATAGATTGGGACTGTAATGAAGTAATCTAAAAATATAGAAGTAACCTCAAGTAGTCTTAGTCCATTTGAGGTATTACTGGGCTAAACAAATCAGTGCAATATCAGATTAAAGGTAGTTTAAGGTAAGCTTATGGAATTCAAAGAAATTCAAAATAACAGACTAATAGGGGAAGGGGTATGGATGTTAACTTAAACTAGTGTACAGACTATAAGACTTAAAGGGAAGAATTTAACAGAGTAAATATATGCATACAATACCAAGAAAATATCTATATATATATATATGAAACACACAAACAGAGTGAGCAAGCAAAAAAAGGTGGTAACCACCAGCTCAACCTAGATATTAACTGAGAAACTAGTAAGCATATTATACATAGATATATGGACTATTAACAGAGTGGATCAAAATATTTAGTAACTGAGAGACTAGCAAGCATACTATACATAGATATATTGACTTTTAACAGAGTGAACCAAATATTAAGTGATATCCACCGGCCCTTGAATGTGTCTTTGTTGCATTGGGTTTGTATGACTAAGGTAGATGTTGGTGTTATCAATATTAATTGTCTGCAGGTGGTGCAATAGTGGTTGGCTGTGTAGAACTGTCACCAATGGAAGTTGTACTAAGTGTGCAAATGATGGAACTGATAGATGGAGAACATACTGGTTGTTCCAAATTGTCATGCTTAAACTTTTTAGCATGCTGATAAACATTAATCCACTGATCAAATTCTTCATTAGTGACTAGTCTTGAAGAATCTGGTGCTGATGAAGAACCAATGCATGTATTGTTAAGGTAAGTTTGCTGCTCAGGGTTGAGTATCTTTATGGCTGGACTTGGCATGTCAAAATATGATATGAGCTCCGATTCTTCTATGTCGGAGACAAGGAAAATTGTAGGACTGAAAGGCTGTTGTATCTCAAAAGGTTGGGATGGTGGGGGAGAGACAAGTTCAGAGCTAGGAGCCTCAAATATGCCATTTTCTTCAACTAGCCATGTTTCAGATATGGATCTTGATGAGTATGTGTGAGAGTGAAAGCCTTCCTGCTGGTAACCCTCTCCGTAGAAGAAAGATTTCTCAGACTTGTCTTGATCAGAGATAGCATGGGAGCCAAAATGGGTTGAAACCCAGTCACTCCAATCAGGATCAGGGTCTTCAAAGTCCATATTGTGCAGCATCTCTTGAAAGTAGTCATCATCATACTCAGGTTTTATGAAAGGTCCAAGAGCATGAAGATTAGGTTGGAGAGGTACTTGTGGTGGATCTTGAAGCAGCATTTCTTGGTGGTTGAGCAAGTAAACATCAATGCAGTTTTGGTGCTCATGACCTAGTTTGTGACAATGGCTGCAAAAAAATCGGGGAAGCTCTTGATAAACAAAATCAATCCTGTTGACACTCCCCTGATCATTAGGTGCAGTTGTACCAAATTGAAGTGGCTGAGTAATATCAATTCTAAGCCTCATTTTCATGGTGATGTAACCATTATAGTGGTGAATAGGGTCGTCAAAAGCTATTAGTACTCCAAATTTTTGAGTGTTCTCTATGACATTTAGGATTCTGGTTTGCTCAGGGTAAAGTTTGTGGAGTGAAATCTCAAAAATTTCAGTAGTGATTTCAAAGTTTTCAGGGAGAACTGAGAAGTTACATGGTTGAAACATGAAAGTGTCTCCATAAATCACCCTAGTTCCTTGCCTAAGGACATTAAAAAACTCAAGGCTGGATTCAAAATTAATCAAATAAAAGCCCCTACCAAGCTTTCTAACTGAAATTTCACCAGAAAACTTCCATCTGTATCTTAGAGCATTTTTTAAATAAAAGGAGTTTTTCTTCATTTTTGTTAAAAAAAAACAACCAACCAGCTGATGCTGCCAATTTCCAACAGGAAGATAAGCATTCCTGGCATGAGCATCAAGAAAACCATTGTATGCAACATATCTAGAACTACGGCTACACATAGTGAAACCAACATAAAAGATAACAGAACATTAAAGGAGAAAATAAAATCAGGCAAGGAACTAGGGAGAAGAGGATATGGGTTAGGTAAAAGTGTTTGGTTTGAGCCAAATTTATAGGTGAAAATTTAATTTTTTTTTCTTTGTAAAATTGATTCTGTGAGAAAAGGTTCAGCAGAAAACATGGGGCAGTAGTTTTTTTGCTAAGAAAAACACCATGGAATTAACAAAGAAAAGAGTTACAAACATCGTTCAAGTTTTCCTTCCTAACAAGAGAACTGAGAAAAGTAGGATAGGAGACCCAAAGACCCTTAAGACTAAGTTTTCTTGCCCGACGTGCAAGGAAGTCTGCTAGAAGGTTTTTCACACAGTTAATATACATAATGTTAGAAGACACTGAGCAAGAAAATAAATTCCGACACTGAGCAAGAAGGTCACAACTTCTCCAATCAATGTTTGAACTGCCTCCATTTACAAAATCAACCAGATGGAGACAATAACTTATGAAGACCACTTTGATAAGATTCATCTCTTCTGCCCAAGAGAACGCAAAAATAAGAGCAGCAGCTTCAGCACCCACTGCATATTGCATCAAGCCAAAGTCTGAGCGTGATCCTCTTATATTTTCTGATGTATCATACCAAATGAGACCCAGACCCATTTTAAAATGTTTATAAGAACCATCAACAAAGATAAAATGATCAACTTCATCTATAGGGAACTTCAAATCCCTGGAAAAACTAACAGAGCATAACTTAGGAGAAATATAAGAGTTAATCATTTTCTTGGTTTCCATTATGATCTTGTTCAGATCAATCAGAGAATTTCTAAAGATCACATTACATCTTAACTTCCAGATAGACCACATAACAACAACACCTATGCTAGGCCAAGAGACTTTAAAAGGAGAAATACCAAGATCAGAATTATGCCAATATAGAAAAATATCATCCAACCCATCAAAATCTGTAAGAACCAAATGATGAAGAGAGAGTTCAAACCAAATATGGGAAGCAATAGAACAATTCACAAAAAGGTGCATGACTGTTTATTCACTACTATGACAAAGAGGACAAGTAATATCCACATACGGGTAATAAAACTGAAGCAAGGAGTTAACAGGAATCATATGAGCAAATATTTTCCACAAAAAGTATGTAATTTTCGGCAGACAATCAACACCCCAGACTTTTCTCCAAAAAGCTGAGTCTTCAGAGGAACTAAAATCATTCATATAGACTTTATAAGCTGATTTAATCGTAAACTTACCATTTCTCATATGAGCCCACATTAACTTGTCACTATGATTGAGGTTTAACCTAATAGACCTAATTCTGATAACATCCTCTTGCGAGAATAAAGACGATAACAAATTAACATTCCAACCTCTACTTTGAGTATCAATAAGATCTTTAACAAAGATATAGTTACCATGATTAGGATGAGATGAAACAGGAGGAGCACTATCCCCTGGAATCCAAGAAGAACTCCAGATTCTTGTGGACTCCCCATTATTAATTTTTACCACTGAATTAGCTCTAATGAAATGTAAACCGTTTACTATACCTTTCCAGATCCACGAAGAAGTGTCAGCAGCTTTATCAATTTCAAGTAAATTTTGATTAGGGAAATATCTGTCTTTTAAGAAAATTGCTAGCAGGATATTCATATTATTCATAACTCTCCAACTAAGTTTACAGATGAAAACTCTATTAGTAGCAAAAGTGTTCCTGATACCTAAACCACCACTCAATTTGGACTTACCTATATCGTCCCAAGACCGAAAATAAGCAGCATTTTTAGGATTCTTTTTAGACCACCAAAAAGTTCTTTGA